>NC_090265.1:1489501061-1489801061 GCF_040414725.1 Anabrus simplex | reverse complement strand
ATTACCAGCGTCGCCCAAGCCTCGGACACTTTCACATCGTGAAAGGTCAATGAAGGTAAGAAATTTGCTTTAGCCCTCACCAGAAGACAGAGTGCACTATACACCCTTCCCGCGTCCAGGTCGGTGTTCGTGAAAGAATCCCAGCCAGCTTCTCAGGGTGTTTAAGTATCTTGTTCTTTAACGTGGGATCCGAAAAGAATCGATACTCCGTAATCTTGTATTATCTGTTTGACTGTAAGTTCGATGGACGTCCCCATCCGACATACCTCTGGACCAATACTCATATTCGATAAGTCATCATCTTATATCTAAAGTATCTTATTCTCCTGAAAAAACTTTAAATGAAACCTACATTTAACTTATTACCATTTATTGAGAACAAGGATGTAAAATTTAGGAAGAGAATATCGAAAAGTCTTTAAAATTCAAAAGGAAATTGGTCGATAAGCAAACTGCTAGTGCATTATATTCATTTGCTGTTTATCACATCTTGACTGTCGTTTTTGTTAGTCCTCAATGGAATAGGCTAAATAAAATTTCTTATTTACAACGTTACTTAGTTACAATTATAAATAGTTGCAGTTTATTGTTTGGAAAACGTAGATAGAGTGATATTAACACTTTGTCAAGTTAATATATCTTGCTATTTAAAATTCTTTTACATGTTACAATCACAGTTCATTGAAATATAACTTGGCAATTTAAATATTACGTTATCTCATGTTCTTTTCTTCCCTCTCGCAAGCATATGAAAATTAGTTAAGTTATTTGTTTGGTCAGCCCAAAATATGCTGACAATAAACAACTATAACACTATCATTCATAATTAAATCTTAAAATCATACTTTCTGTGAAATGAAATAGCGATTATAACATCTGACTTTCATATGTAACCTAATGAATCTAATTAGCATAATAAAGTCTCGTGCGAAACAGCTGATATTAGAAAAAGCTCGTGTTTGAAGACAGTATAATATTAACACAATTATATTTTAACATACAGTAGCAATGCAGCAATTATCCTCTTTATAACACTGATTTGTGCCATGGTCTAATTAAATGAATGTAGCTACACTGACTGACAGAGCAAATGCAACACCAAGGAGGAGTGGTTCGAAAGGGATGAAAGTTGGGGAAAAAACAGAGTCGGCACGGAAGAATAATTGATGTTTATTTCAAACCGATATGCAGGTTACACAATGCGCACGGCATCGACTCAGTAGGATGTAGGACCACCGCGAGCGGCGATGCACGCAGAAACACGTCGAGGTACAGAGTCAATAAGAGTGCGGATGGTGTCCTGAGGGATGGTTATCCATTCTCTGTCAACCATTTTCCACAGTTGGTCGTCCGTACGAGGCTGGGGCAGAGTTTGCAAACGGCGTCCAATGAGATCCCACACGTGTTCGATTGGTGAGAGATCCGGAGAGTACGCTGGCCACGGAAGCATCTGTACACCTCGTAGAGCCTGTTGGGAGATGCGAGCAGTGTGTGGGCGGGCATTATCCTGCTGAAACAGAGCATTGGGCAGCCCCTGAAGGTACGGGAGTGCCACCGGACGCAGCACATGCTGCACGTAGCGGTGGGCATTTAACGTGCCTTGAATACGCACTAGAGGTGACGTGGAATCATACGCAATAGCGCCCCAAACCATGATGCCGCGTTGTCTAGCGGTAGGGCGCTCCACAGTTACTGCCGGATTTGACCTTTCTCCACGCCGACGCCACACTCGTCTGCGGTGACTATCACTGACAGAACAGAAGCGTGACTCATCGGAGAACACGACGTTCCGCCATTCCCTCATCCAAGTCGCTCTAGCCCGGCACCATGCCAGGCGTGCACGTCTATGCTGTGGAGTCAATGGTAGTCTTCTGAGCGGACGCCGGGAGTGCAGGCCTCCTTCAACCAATCGACGGGAAATTGTTCTGGTCGATATTGGAACAGCCAGGGTGTCTTGCACATGCTGAAGAATGGCGGTTGACGTGGCGTGCGGGGCTGCCACCGCTTGGCGGCGGATGCGCCGATCCTCGCGTGCTGACGTCACTCGGGCTGCGCCTGGACCCCTCGCACGTGCCACATGTCCCTGCGCCAGCCATCTTCGCCACAGGCGCTGCACCGTGGACACATCCCTATGCGTATCGGCTGCGATTTGACGAAGCGACCAACCTGCCCTTCTCAGCCCGATCACCATACCCCTCGTAAAGTCGTCTGTCTGCTGGAAATGCCTCCGTTGACGGCGGCCTGGCATTCCTAGCTATACACGTGTCCTGTGGCACACGACAACACGTTCTACAATGACTATCGGCTGAGAAATCACGGTCCGAAGTGGGCCATTCGCCAACGCCGTGTCCCATTTATCGTTCGCTACGTGCGCAGCACAGCGGCGCATTTCACATCATGAGCATACCTCAATGACGTCAGTCTACCCTGCAATTGGCATAAAGTTCTGACCACTCCTACTTGGTGTTGCATTTGCTCTGTCAGTCAGTGTATTTACCACAAGTTCTCTTTTAATACGTCCAAGTATACTAGGTATCTGTTCTCACAGGGATATGCTTTCAGATGACTGTGATCCATTCCTATCTCGTATGAGATTAAATACGTTGCAATTATAACATATGGATTCTTAAAATATATAATGTTACCCAACTAGTAGCATATGTGATACTAATTTGCGTCAACTGTTACCTTCATTACTCTTAGCATTCTATTTTATTCTGTCATCTCGTCGTAGAATATCCTTTCATTTACTTCAGCTTTCATTTCCTTCACATAACAATTCATTATCTTCTTAAATCATTTATTTCAACTCGTATTTCTTGAAATATCCACAGTTATTCTTAATAACAGTAACCTTTCTTGACGCATAAACGGTTTCCTTCATATCTCTTTTCAATATTGGATCAATTTCTTCCTCATAACCTTCCTCTTGCTTGATAATGTATGCATATTTCATAACTTATTTCCATGAATAACAACGTATCACCTACATCTCTACTCTGAATATATATAACCTACATTCATCTAAACTTACTACTTGGAATCTATAAAATCTCTAAATAATTTTCTTGTAGGAACATTGTCTTCAGTTAAGGCACAATGTTATTTGGGTCTAATATTGTCATTACTTATTTAGCTGCAATTTGCCTATACATGTAGAAGACTATCTAATTCCTTAAACATTGCTTTATACAGAAATCACTCGCGAGAATCTACGTATCATGGCTTAATTTGACGATCTACTATGCACTGAAAACATATGGTCTACACAAATATCATCTATCAAACTACATTATTTAACACAAGAAACTTAGCTTATCTCCGCTGCCTCTGGACTGGTCTAGGTTTGGTTCGGCCCTTTCATCCCCGAGCGACCCTCGTGGTTGGCATCTGGCTATGCGGTCTTCTGTAGTATTGAATCGTCGTGGTTTGGCTTAGTCCGTCTCGGTTAGTCTATTTCCCCATCTTCTTAGAGGGAATCCATCTTGACAATCTCCTTCATGCAATTGGAAAATACAGTTAGATATCAACTGATACATCTTAACATTTTACTCAAGGCCCTATTGATTAAGTATTATTCTTTCTAAGTGCTTGATTTCGTCTCTAATTTACTATTATTAGACCTTCAATATGCTGGCAATATTCAGATAATTAATATTAAATGGATTTTTTAATAATCCTTAGCAAGATTAACGCGTTCTTGTTATATTTTTCTTAGTTATTCTAGTTAAATAGGCTTTTCATAGCTGAGTGATCTTCAGCCTTTTTTGGCAATTGAAAAGAAAATACGTGTTTCTATGTTCTTCTGTCGATTTTTTGAGGTGAATCGCTGGATTATAATTATAAATATGATTTTCTGCTTCAAATCTTTTTTCTTAAAAATATTTGTTTTTGAAATAACTTTGCCTCTTATCTTGAATATGTCCGCGCGCTAAGATTGCCGATCAATTTGTCATTATTTTTTATTGGTGGAACTTCTCAACAATTTAACTCTCATGTTCTTGTCTTTTTGTACCGCCACTATGATTAGATCTATTTCAGTACGGTGTTAATCTCGAATTCAATAACAATACTATGGCATTGGTTAATCTGCTTAATTTCGTCACGGATAATCACCTTAACTCCGATTAGACTGAAACTTCACTTTTGGGATAGTGTAACGGTACAACTGTAAGCACTAGGTCTCGCCAACAAAGGCGTACTTTAATCTAGCATGAAGCCTATGCGATATGTGCCAGTGAATTTGGCCATATTCTGTAACAGAAAATGATCCGACCTACAAATGTGCATGCGTGTTAAAAATATATGAATACAAGGGTATTTTTCAACAATGGGAATATAATTATCTCTCTCTCTCCCAACACTGAAACAGAATGCTGTCTGCATCTCGAATCATTTTCACTGCATCAAAAAATCTGTTTGGAATTCCGGACAATCAGATAGAGATAATACTTACTTCACCCTATGCAAAGACCTTATTCAGTATTTAGATGTTTACTTTTTTCGTCAATAGAGAGAGTTAGCTAACCAATTTTGTAAGCTAGTATTCGCCAACATAATATCGACCTGTAAACAAAGGGATAAACCAGTTCGGCGTTCCAATATTCAGTAACACGGTTAAGTGCTCATGAGAAAAAGGATACAATTCATGTTGAATGTGATGTATTTTCTTTCCCAGACACTGGAATCTACAACACTCATTATTCAAGTGGTTCAAATCTCAGCTGCACGAATGAACCAATGAACAAATTTGTGAAATAAACACTGTCTATATTTGAAATTTTCCTCTCATTCACTATTATATCAATATCTTCCCGAAACTTTGGGAACAGTCCTTGTAAGAGTACAAGTGTAATTTTACCTTATTAGTCTACAAAGTAGGTCACTTCTTTCTTCAAAGATTTGAACTATTCTTCAGCATAAGGCCAGCTCCAAACGGATAAAAAGTAGCTAGAGTCTACACTTGTCCGATTCGACCCATAATGATTATTACTAAAACAATTATTTTTATATTCTAATAATAATGAATTACGAGTCCTATCTACGATCACATTTAAATTGGGGCTGGGGTATTCTGAAGTAAATTAAAGAAATATCCAACCAAGTTCTAGTGGCAACAAAGCGACTCTGATGGTGAAATTCCTAATAGAAGAGGATTATGTCCGAAAACAAAGTATTATTTGTCGGAAACTGACAGGAGTGTTCATAAACGTGACAAAGATACATAATTGTATTTTGAAATAATAGATTCAAGGGAAACAAACAGGAAAGATAAAGACTCATACCAATGATATTTTAGAAACAGTTGTTATGTCACCTCAGGAATCCATAGAGCAGGCCTATTTAAGTATTCAATAGCTATGTGTCGTTCACGAGTTGACGAAGACGAAACAGTTATCCGCGATGCACCATGCACTGCTGGGTTGCATACAAGCCCCTGTATAACGTAGCCGGACCGTCACCTTCGTCAGAGACGGAACGTCTGAATTTCTTTGTCAATGTTAATGACATTAAATGTTTCAACTGTGCTAACAAAGCTTGAATGGCAACTGCAAAGGGGGAAGGGGTGATATTCTAACCCCTGTTCAAGCAGGAAAGAGTATGGTGAATGAGTTACCCATTACTATTCAATTCTGAGGGCAAACAAGACGGCGTATACGAGCGTGAGAGGGAAATAGAATGATACCTTCTAAAATAAAGAGCTTATAAACTGTGTTGTAATGATACAACTGTGAATCCAAGAAAATTAACCTATGAAAAATTGCATGGCCATTTTATTGCTTCAGTTCGTCATCCACGCCAAGATATATGTTACAGAATCGATCTCCTATCTGATGATTGTTTTTGTCAGTTAATAAAAAGCCGGTATTGTCCCCATTTACCCGGATTTACTAAGCCGAAAGAAACGAGGATCCTTTGGTGTAGACCTTTTGTGCAGCCAAACCAAAACTAAGGAAATAAGAAGACGGATGATAAACAAAGCATACGTAACAATCACAAAAACAGTGAAGTGGCATTTATATCAAAATCATGAATTTGGGTGAAGGAAAAAATATGTAAACATAAATCATTTAATTCTGACCATTAGTGAGTCCAGTTGTGATTAAAATATCACTCGACTCCTTCAATAAAGTTTTTCATTCTCACTCTCTTCGCCATCTCCACCAACTCTGAAAAGTGGTGGCAAAAGGGGGCTCTGGTTACGATGCAGCAGGTCGTTATGCTACTTAGGTTCCAAAATGGGTAAAAAAAGTAAATAAATGCAATGTAAATTTTAATCTTATACCAGTTGCATAGTATTATTTGAAGTAATTCCACATACTGTATATGAGTTGACTATGTTTGTAAGTGTAGGAGATATTATAAGTAGAATTTTGTAAACAATATAAATTTATTAGGGATGATCTGTTTGTTTAATAGAAAAAATTGTTAGCATCAATTGTATATTATTGTATTCTAGAAATTTTTTTCTTCTCTTGTTAATTTAATATTTAGTGCTTGAGAATAATGTATTTTAGTGTACCATTTGCCACCGTGGTAGACACCTCATTTGCAAATAAAGAGATGTTGATTTTTGATCTAAAATACAGAATAACACTGTATTAATTTGAAAAAATGAACTATTTCAAAATTGTGTAAACAATAAGCTAAGCAGTTCCATTTCCTCTAATAATGATTTACATTAATACACTTAATTTTTGAAATTAATCTCAAAATTCTAAGTATTCTCCCTTCAGTAATATTCAAGCTCATTTGTAGGTTTCCGGTTGAAAACCAACTTTATTTGAACTTGAAATAATAAATAATATTCTGAGAAATTATAATCCCTGATGAATTTCACTCACAAATCTTTGAAGTTAATGAAATTAATCTTATTACTCTTGAAATTTTTTTTCCAAGAAGTAATATAGTCGTCTGGCAAAATAAATATGGTCCAAAAATTATTTTTATATTGTATCATTTACAAAAAATCTTTAAAATTATCGGATACGAAAACTTTTCAAAACGTCAGTCTTTATTTAACTGATTACTCTTTAACAATCAATTTATTCAATGATCTCGTAATCTTGGTTGATTTTATAATCTTTGTTGATTTCATTATCTTTGTTGAGTTTTTTCGACTTTACGGATATATTAAGATCCTATAGGTTATTCACGAATTCATCATACAAGTAATCAAGAATAAAATGATTAAATTAACACATCATTAAACTATTAAATTATTTCATTCTTTCCACTTCTCGAAGAATAATCATAACTCACGCTGAAATGATTCCCACAGTAACAGAACACAGTGTAAATCAGCGCCCAATAAACAATCAAACATGAACAAATAATACAATAACTCAACACACAAGTCAAATAATACAGCACACGAACAATAATCAGCTACACGCTATTAAACACTTATTTACACGGTCAGAGCATCATCATTTTTAATTCATGATTTTTATTACATCGAATTCGGTAATGTTCATTAGAAGATCTTAACATCACGCCTCTAAGTTCGACAATTCACACGTGAATTGGTGACTGAATTAAAGGTAAGTCACTTAACTGTTCTAATCCCATTTTAATAACAACGTCATATTCATGAAATCCGATCTTGATGAAGAATAAACTAAACAATGACTCAATCACGCATCTGAAATTACATCTTGGCTGGTATCAGATTTAAAGTGGTTGAAATGACCCTGACTACAGTTCAGTGCGAAATAAATTCTATATTAAATAATCACACGTAAATTCATAACGTGGTTGTATCCATATCTATCGCTGCAAGTGCTCCATAATTATATTCCAAGACACACCAATTCCAATGGAATTTCCACCGGCAAATTTATATTACATTAGACCACGATTCGCATTTCAAACACAAGTCCCAAGATTAAACACTCAGCCTCTCATTAAATATCTAATTTATTTCGGTGATTTGGTTATTAAGTTTAAATAATAATTTTTACTCCTGCCAATAATCCAAGTTAAAGTTATGAGTAATAATTTGATAATGTACAAAACATCTCATAACGTAGAATAGTCATTCTAGAAAATTCTAGCTTGCTTCCATTGACATTGATCATAAGACTCATCATATGAAAATTTAAACTTTTTAGCTCTCAGTTTAACGTCTGAGATTATTATTATTTTAATGAACAACTGTGACCTGAAAATAATTGCTATTCGAAGAGATCACTCTCACATAATATGACACAAAACTACGTCAAAATCTACCATACTCCTAGAAAACCTGCAGGAAAATTCTTTATAGGTCATGTTCATTATATAAATTGCATCCTCTTGGAATTTCATGATACACTAGATTAATTGAATACATCTTGCAGTATACTAAGAAAAGTTCTGAATCAATTTTAGGCCTATGGCTGTCATGTTGCTAATTTACATTTTTATTGTTTTTTACTTATATGTTTTTATTTTCTCATTTCTTTTAAGTTCCATTACATTATTTTAATATTATAATGCATAATGTACTTTTTCTCCTTCCTATGTAATAATTGTATGGTTCATGTTACATAATTAATTCTTTACTAAACAAAGTTAAAAATTACTCTATTTGTTTAATATTAAATCTATATACAGAAAATATTTTCGTTTCTGCATTATAATGTTGTATAAATTGTATGATTTCCATCTTGCTTTCTTTTTTCCTTTTATGTTAAATATTGAATTTTTAGTACTGTATGTAGAATGTATCACTGAATGAGTTAATAATGTAACTGGGCTTAACCGCCTGTATAATCATATTGAATAAATAAATAAATAAATAAATAAATAAATAAATAAATAAATAAATAAATAAATAAATAAATAAATAAATAAATAAATAAATAAATAAATAAATAAATAAATAAATAAATAAATAAATAAATAAATAAATAAATAAATAAATAAATAAATAAATAAATAACCAGAATAGTTGAAATGGAAAAAATACTACTACAGATTGCTAATAGCATATAACTCTACAAGAAGAAGGATCGTTTTACATGGTGGCAAGCATAATTGGCAGTCACACAAATTTCAGTGAAAAATGGAAGGGTATGTATAGGTACTTAGGGAGAAACAGGTTCCAAGAAGGACATTCGAGGAATCAATAATGTACAAGGGGAGTGTATATGTCAGGATCTTCAAAAGGCAGAAGTATTCAGTCAGCAGTATGTCAAGACTGGTTACAAGGATAATGTCTAGATAGAGGAGGTAACTAATGCTAAATAAGTATTAAAATTTACATATGATACCAATGACATTTGCAATAAGATAAAATTTCTGAGGATATACTAAAGACAATGGGTTGGGATATAGTATCATATCAGAGGTACTTATTTGATTATTGTTTGCATAAAGGAGCAATACCAAATGAATGGAGAGTTGCAATAGTAGCCCCTATGTATAAAGGAAAGGGTGATAGATATAAATAAGGCAGAAAATTACAGACCAGTAAGTTTGACATGCGTTGCATGTAAGATTTGGGAATGCAGTCTTTCTGATTATATTAGACATGTTTGCGAAATTAATAAATGGTTCGAAAGAAGGCTGTTCGGGTTTAGGTAAGATTATTCCACTGAAGCTCAACATGTAGGATTCCAGCAAGATATAGCAGATATCCTGGATTCAGGAGGTCAAATGGACTGCATTGCGATTGACCTGTCTAAAGCATTTGATAGGGTGGATCAAGGAAGACTACTGCCAAAAATGAGTGCAATTGGACTAGACAAAAGAGTGACTGAATGGGCTGCTATATTTCTAGAAAATAGAGCTCAGAGATTTAGAGTAGGCGAAACTTTATCTGACCCTGTACTAATTAAGAGGGGAATTCCTCAAAGCAGTATTATTGACCTTTATGTTTTCATTTATATATATATATATATATATATATATAAATGATATGAGTAATGAAGTGGAATCAGAGATAAGAGAAATAGAGAAATAAATAAGTTACAACATTGTGAGCAACTACAACATGACCCCGATAATATTGTGAGATGGACAGGAGGCAATGGTATGATGATAAACGGTGTTAAAAGTCAGGTTGTGAGTTTCACAAATAGGAAGAGTCCTCTGAGTTTTAATTACTTAATTGGGTGAAAGTTTCTTTTGGGGATCATTATTAGTACCTAGGTGTTAATACAAGGAAAGATCTTCGTTGGGTTAATCACATAAATGGGATTGTAAATAAAGGGCACAGACCTCTGCACATGGTTATCAGTGTGTTTGGGGGTTGTAGTAAGGATGTAAAGAAGGGGGCATATAAGTCTCTTGTAAGACCCCAACTAAGGTATGGTTCCAGTGTATGGAACCCTCACTAGGATTACTTGATTCGATTCGAGAACTGGAAAAATTCCAAAGAAAAGCAGCTCGGTGTATACTGGATGATTTCCGACAAAAGAGTAGCGTTACAAAATTTTGCAATGTTTGGGGTGGGGAAACTTAGGAGAAAGAAGATGAGCAGCTCGACTAAGTGGAGCTGTCAGCGGAGAGATGGCGTGGAATGACATTAGTGGACGAATAAGTTTGAGTGGTGTCTTTAAAAGTAGGAAAGATCACAATATGAAGGTAAAGTTGGAATTCTAGAGGACAAATTGGGGCAAATATTCGTTTATAGGGTCAGGGTTTGAAATAGCTTACCAAGGGAGATGTTCAATAAATTTCCAGTTCCTTTGCAATAATTTAAGAATAAGGTAGGAAAATAACAGATAGGGAATCTGCCACCTAGGCGACTGCTCTAAATGCAGATCCGTATTGATTGATTGATTACATTCTAATAAAGTTTTAAAATATATTATTTTACAAATGGTACTCAGTTCTACTGCCGATGAGGTTCCATAAGGTTGGATCCTTACGTTCCCGGTAGTTCATTTAGAAGTTCATGTCGGAGCTGGTTTGATGAGTTCAAATACTTTCCACCGCTGAATAGCTGCTTAAGATGATGTAACGGCACATTAGTATTCTTATCGGTTCCTTGGAAGTGTGTTGAATCTCCCACTAGCTGGAAACTAACAGAAATTACAGTCGATTCACGGCCACGTTCTGTTTCTGCGGAGCTATGTGAAGTACTTAACTTGCTGCTTGTTCAAATGTAAGATTACCAGACTGCGATATCCGAATGAGCGAGTATGTCATGTGTCAATCAGCGAATGAGCAAGTAATCAAGCGAGATGCCAATAAGCAAGAACGAGGTCTGCGGGTATCAGCTTATACTCACTTCACTAATTACAGATCCGTCGCGATAAAATGTCCTATTGGCTGAGATAAGTCACTCGTAACAGATCAACGGTTCAAGCCCTTGTTTCGAGAATATTTCAGTAAAGCACGCGTTAAGTCAGCTACGGCCTTGAAAATATTCTCCGAGGCTGAATGACGACGTTGAACACTAACTACTGCACATTCTTAAGCAGATGATGTGGCTCTAAGATGGATGACTGAATGACTGATATACTTCTCATCGGTGAGTTCGCGCCTCCTTAACTCAGTGGTTCTACGAAAGCATAATTTTTGATCGATTATTTTTAACACGAGTACCAACGTTTCGGAAGGAAAATATACTATGTTCCGATCAACGAAATTTGCTGTCGCTGATGTGTTTGGCATTATCTTCGTCTAGCCATAGTTAAGCTTTACGTGCACAGAACCATTTGCAGATAGGATTATAATTCCATTACTTCCATTACTGGCTGGCCCTAGCGATATGAAGATATGCAATTCCGATAACACTGATCAACAAAAAATTACTTTCAGTGGATATTTTGGTATCCAACACGTGTTCTAAGACATCTGAAACATGCTGATTGAAAACATGGAAACTATTTGTCTCTGTCATCCACCGTTCTTGAGATATACGACATCAACTATTTACATAGGCTATGCTTTAACAATGTAAGAAGGAAATCAACTCGCAGACAGAAGATTCACTGGAGCACTGATTGCTACATGAAGTTTTTTTTGGCTATTTGCTTTACGTTGCACCGACACAGATAGGTTTCATGACGACGAATTGCATGAAGTACTAATGAACATGGCTTTAGCTAAGATTCGTGCAAATGGTCCACATGGCGCTAATTGGGCTTGTTTCTTACATAGCCGCACACGTAGAAACAGATCTGGTGAATTTACGCAAACTCTGGACCCTGATGTCCACTGTCACTTAAAATAAAACAGAAGTAAAAGAAAATATTCGGCTTTGCATGAAAAATAATCAAAGCTATGAAAACAATTTCCGATGAACACTGTTCAATGAAAAATAATGCTTTATCAGCATGTTCAAAATCTGACAATATAGCAAAACGGTTTTCAGATTTTGAAATCAGCATGAAAGCTGCACTAGAAACCATAAATATCATGTCACTCTATGTGTCAAGTCGACAGGATACGTCCTTCCTATTACTGCAATTTATATGCCCAGATGTGTACATTAACATAATATTAGCAGTCAGTTATAAGTGCTAACTCATACTGAATACGGCATCCCACTTCTTTTGAAACGCAATTGCTGGTCGATCTTGCACGGCGATATACTGCGTGCTAGAACCCTGCTTCCTCGGTCGCTCACAGTAGCTAAATAGCCACAGCGTACAACATAGCAAAATACTTTTCTCTGCCAATAAAGTATGGTCGGAAAATGGGAATAAATTATTATATCTATAGCAAGTTTTACTGATATATATACAGTTATTTTGAATTCAAAAACAAATTGCTATAAAAACGAAAATACTTATATTTATTTGTATACATCCCATGAATCTTTAGTAGCTGTATCCTGCAAAAATTAATGGTGCATTTTGAATCATTTCCTAGATAAGAAAAGTAATTTTGAGCAGGAAAGCAGGCATTGAATGCATTGAGAAAAAGGAATGAAAGATCATAAAGCATTCTGGTTTAATGACTGTATTGTAATATCTTAGTTTTGTGTATTTAGATATATTTTTTGTTGTAGATATTTTGGGTTAGTCGGTATGCATCTTTCCATCTTTTGGGATCTCATTTCGTTGGCATTCTTTGAATTGTTTCACCAATGTATTTAAATTGTGGTACTCATTTAATTTTACCATATTTTATCTGCATGAGTTTGGTTATTGTTTATTGCAGGTCATGTGTTCTGTCTTTTAAAAATATATCTGGAGGCCGACATTTTCTGCAGTTTCTTTTTCAGGAGTTCAATTTGATTTTGAGCTGTTGAAATGTCTCGAGTTAAGATTGCTGGGTAATCTGCAAATGCTAGGCATTCTCTCGTTAATTTTCCTCTGTCTAAAGTGATTGTTTGTTGAAATTTGAGGACTAATTTCTGTTTGCGCCATTCTTGTATCACTCTTTCAAGGACGCACTTGAAGAGAAGTGGGGAGAGTCCATCTCCTTGTTTTACTCCCGTTTTGATTTCGAAGGGGCCTGAGATTTCCCCCATGAATTTAACCTTGGAATTCGTGTTTGTCAGTTTCTGTTTTATAATAAAATTGCAAGTGTTTTCATTTCTAAACCTTGTTGGGGCTCAGAAGGTGAGCGCTCTACCCCCTGAGCTACACAGCTTGGCCTCTAGAACTTAATACCATCGAGTGTTGAGCAATGGACGTTGAATAGGGAAGCTGAAAGTGAGGAGCCTAGCACAAGAAAGTGGAAATAATGCCAGACTCAGTTTGAGGAGACATGGCAGCTAACCAACGCTCCCAAGTTGAGAGCCTTTGGGGGTTATCTCTTTTAATCATCTCTTACAACAGAAAGAAGATATGATAGAAATCCCAGCTACAGTGCGAGACGTAGGTAACGCTGGCGTGGTAATGCATATTATTTATATTTCGTTCAAGGAAGTGTATTGACCGGGATATAATCTGTGACCACCTTGGTGAAAGCAAACTATGATATTACTCGGCTGTCGTTTCTCCTACCAGAAACTAAATAAATTATCTTTACTCAAAGCTATACAAAAAAATTATTTTCGTGATGTTAGCGGGAAAATCGCATTTGAGATTACTATAATAGATCTCGAAGATATACTGATAATAACGAGTAAATATTAACACCGAAATAGAAAGTATTCCAAGCTAGTTGGTCCGTTATTGGACATTATAAATTTCCCAGCTACTCATTCCTGTTTGCCAGCGTTTCGCCCTGGTTGCTAAGTTGGGCTCATAGAAAGTATAGAAAGTAGAAATAGAAAGTAGAAAGTAGAAATAGAAAGTATGTTCTTACGTCATTTTATTGAGAAATATCTACGAAATAACAATGTTGCTAGAAAGTTAATTATTATCCAACCTTGATTGTATGTTAAGTAGGAAAATACTGAAAGGAATACTGTTACAAGACGTAGAACGGAGAAAATCTTAAAACAAAAAAATCTAAATGTGAATCGCAAGTCGAGTTCCATTGAACTCGCTTCCCTTACTGTGTAAAATCATTTCTAGAATATGTTTCTTTATTCCAAAGAGATGGATATTTATGAGAGGCTTCTGGAGCAATTTGTAGAAGTGTTAATTCAAAAAATAGGTGTCTCATCTAGAGTACATTTGCATTTATAAAAAGAATAGTGGTGATCTTTGTACACAAACAAAGCGAGCACTTTTATAAATGAAATGCTGTGTCTCAGGGGATCTTGACGTCCCGTCTGCTTCGCTTCTTGCAGGCTGGCGACCCTGCCAACACCTATTATGTCGCCGTCATTGTTCTAGAGAATTGTACGTTATAGTACACGATGTTGGCAGGCGACTGGGATTTGAGTCTGGGACTACTGGCAATATTCCTTCCCACTTCATCTACAGGAGACAATAATACTAGATACATTGATACAATAGTTATGAAACACAGTTGTAATGCTCATTTTCATTCTATGATCTCTCTAGTGAATTTACAATGATTTAGAATGAATGGTTGATGGATATTGTTGAGTATGTCAAAAATAAAATAAAGGCATTTACTTGTATATTTCTCGGGATGCGAGCAACACCAATATTCAATGTTTTGTCACCTGTAGTTTAATGTAACCATGATATAGACATTCATTTTCAACATTTGAAACAATCTCTTCTTCTTCCAATTATCTCTACATCTTCGTCATCAGGCTCGACTATTTCTGTACCCACCGAGCTCGATAGCTGCAGTCGCTTAAGTGCGGCCAGTATCCAGCAATCGGGAGATAGGGGGTTCGAGCCCCACTGCCGGCAGCCCTGAAGATGGTTTTCCGTGGTTTCCCGTTTTCACACCAGGCAAATGCCGGGTCTGTACCTTCATTAAGGCCACGGCCGCTTCCTTCCACTTCCTAGGCCTTTCCTATCCCATCGTCGCCAAAGACCTATCTGTCGGTGCGACGTAAAACAAATAGCAATCAAAAACATTTCTGTACCCATGGAAATTTATGAACCTTTGTATTTTTCCTTATAAGTTTGTAATTATTTGTGCCTATAACTAGGAACGTTTCTCTGCGACTTAAAGAAGTCTCCAGCTAAACTCCTTAGATTACTTCTTTTGGGGGTACATGAAATGTAAACTGTATCACAGAGAAGTGGAAACCTTGCCAGAGCTCCGGAAACGTGTCTTGGAAGCTGTCAGGACGTAATTCAAAACCACGAGGTACTGAGTCGGGTTCAAGAGAATTTTCTCCAAAGGTGCCGAGCATGTATTACCGCCAATGGTAGACATTTCGAATACCTGCTGTAATAATGTGCAGCATTTCACACGAACAATATGGTTCAGTATGTCACTCTCTTTGCTGTTGTGTTCCCATTTCTTCTATTAAAAAGGTAAACTACACTTAGAGTTTTACGTGACGTTTACTTTTGTGATCATTGCAACGTGACCACCATTTTTGTGGAATCCGACCCATAAGTCAGAGGTTGTCGTAGATTTTGTAGAGTTTTGCGGCCTGGTGCCATTCCAGACGCCAACCATTAGGGGACAAATGCTGCGTGGGAATATGGAGGTGGTGAGTGCCGTATCTTGTTGTGTGCTGCGTACAAATGTTGAAGATAGAAGAAACACCCAGTCCCCGAGCCATAGGAGTGCACTTGTTAATGTAATAATCCCTGGCCCGGACGGTTATCGAACCCGGGGTCTCAAGGACGGAGTGTTAGTACGGTAGTCATTTAGCTATTCAGCCGGACAGTTTTATTCTCATGATGGTTTTATTTATTAACGAGCTACCAAACACAGCAGCATGCCTCAGTTGTCAGAGGCACGTTATTCCGGTGAGTTTTCTGCAATCAGATTATGCGTGGTTTGAATCCCACTGCCGGCTGTCTTGAAAGTACTTCTTCGTGGTTCCCTCTTTTCACCTCCAAAGAACATATGAAGGGCAGGAATCATCATCATTGGAATAGGCCAATTTTTGCTTAATGTCATGCTGTTGACATTCATTATGGTTATTAAGTTTAGAGGTGAATTTACGCTTTGTACTGTCACGAAACTTACTCAAGGAAGTAGTCCTATTAGTTCTTTCGGAGAGAGGTTATGCTCGCCGCAACAGGTTTGAATACTTACACACGTACCCGGACAGCATCATCAGTAGCTACCACCAGCCACTGCATTGCAGTTCTTGCAATACCGAAAAGACAACTTCGCTCAGGAATGGTTTAAGCTACTGACCTGAAACCTGCAACATTATGATCCCCCCCGCTCCCCACTGTTCTCTTATATTTGTTAATTTAGTGCATCAGTTACCGTTCATCCTGTATATAGTTGTGGTATGCATACTGGTGTGTGTTTTTGTAGGTTAATAGGGTTATATTTGGAAAGGAATAAATACTATTTTAAATGACTTTCATCATTGCTGATATTGAGAAGGCGGTTTTCATTTGTACAACACGACTGTATAGCAGAGCAGTCAGCGTCTTGGCCTCCAGGCCGTGGAATCCCGGTTTTCATTCCCGCTTTGGTCGAGGGATTTTAATCGTAAACTGTTAACTTTTATGACTCGGTGACTAGGTAGTCATGATGCCTTCAACATTCATGCTACATTTTCCGCATACAACATTATCCTACTCCGCATCAATATGCAGTTTCCCATTCAGGACAGAGTTGACAAAAACTTTCTCACGAAACTGGAGTGTTTATGGTAAAGACAGGACAGGAATGGTAGGAGGGGAAGTATTCGTTCTGGTGAAAGAAGAATTTGTAAGCTACGAAAAATTAAAGGTGACAGACATGAAATTCTAGATGAAAGGCTCGTCTTTAAAGATAATAGGCAGCTTGATGTTTTTGGAGTGTACAGATCTGGAAATGGTAGGGGTGATGCTGATTCGGAATTAGATAAGATAATCGGCTATGTGGGGAAACGATACGGAAAGGAACATTCATGTAGCAGGTGATCTCAATTTACCAAATGTCAATTGGGAAGGCAATGCCAACGACAGGACAATGACAAACAAATGGCAAATAAGTTAATCTGGGAAGGACAACTGAATCAGAAAGTGATGGAACCAACTAGAGGAGAGAATATTCTGGACGTGGTGCTGGTAAAGCCGGATGAGCTCTATAGAGAAACCGAAGTAATATATGGTATTAGTGATCACGAAGCTGTTTCCATCGTAGTTAAAAATAAATGCTATAGAGAGGAAGGTTGTCAAACGAGGACTATTAGGCAGTACCAAATGGTTGATAGGACAGGTATAAGGGAGTTTTAAGAAAGTAAATCGATGGAAAACGTGAGGAAAAATGTTAAAAGACCGTGCATTGAGTTTAAAGCAATTGTTGAGGAATGTGATAAAAGGTTTGTATCTTTAAACGTGGTAAAGACCCGCTATATTATAACAGTGAAGTAAAGAGTTGCAGGTTGGAAAGAAAGAGAGTTAGAAATGGTTGTGAAAGTGAGGAGAAATCCACGGAACTCACTACGAAATTGAACCTAGCGAAGAAGTCAGCTAATGATAACACGATGCCAAGCATAATTGGAAGTTATATAAATTTTAGTGGAAATGGAAGGGTATGTACTTTTAAGGCAGAAACATTTTCCATGAAGTACATTACAGGAATCAGTAATGAACAAGGGGAGTGGATATATGGGTACCTACAGAAGTCACAGACACTATGTAGAGTAATAAAAAAGTTACAGGATTGTGAGCAACTGCACAAAAACCTCGACAATGTTGTGAGACGGACAGCAGGCAATGATGATAATCTGGGTTGAAAGTCAGGTTGTGAGTTTCACTAATAGGGAAAATCGTCTGTTTTAAGTACTGCTTTGATGGCGTGAAAGATCTTTATTGGGAACAATGTAAGTACCTAGGTGTTTATCATTGGGATAATCACATAGACGGGATTGTAAATAAAGGTTACAAATCTCTTCACATGGTTATAAGGGAATTTAGGGGTTGTGGTGAGGATATAAAGGAGAGCGTATATAATTATCTGGTACGATTCCAATTATAGTACGGTTCCAGTGTATTAGACTCTCACCAGAATTTCTTGATTCGAAAACTGGAAAAAATCCAAACAAAAGCAACTCGATTTGTTTTGGGTGATTTCCGACAAAGGAGTAGCGCAGATGAGCTGCTTGACTAAGTGTATTTTCCGACCTGTCAGAGCAACATTAGTAGACGAATACGTTTCAGTGGTGTTTCTAAAAGTAGAAAATATCATATTCTGAAGATGAATTTGTAATTCAAGAGAAAAATTTGGGGAAAATATTCCTTTATATGAAGAGATGTTCAATGAATTTTCAAATTCTTTGCAATTATTTAAGTGAAGTCTAAGTAATTAATGGATAGGCTATCTGTCACCTGGGTGACTGCGCTAAATGCGGATCAGTGTTGATTGATTGACGCTGCCTGCCTTCACTGGAGGTTCTGCCTTACGTGTGCTTCAGCAATTTAAAGAATACTTACTGCCGTGTGAATAATTAGTAAACATTTTTTCTATTTCCTAGTAACGCATATGTCTTTGTTCCACACTCTATTGGATTAAAAAGGTAAATTTCTTTTAATTTTTATCTGTCGGGGGTGGGGGTTGGGGGGTTGGGGGGTTGGGGGGGGTGGGACACACCTACATGAGGAAGGATTGCATGCTATTGAATGCGACTGGACCTTTATTGAAATGGGAACTACCACATTTTAAGCGTGAAAGGTAAGTCAGTGTGACAATGGAAGGGATTTATTTCACAATTTTAGATTATTTACGGGTACCTATCCTTCTTGGACCAAACGTGGGAATTTTTGGACCCCTACATGGAAACTCGCTGGTTCCCAGACCGTGTAGTCTTTGGCCCTGCAGATGTTCAATTAGATTAAGATTGAGGCTTTTGAGGGACCAGGGAAAATTTTGAAGTCTTGATCGTGCATTTCCCGCCACGTGGGGACACTTAAAGTCGTGTGGCAAGGGCACATTATCTTGCTGGATGATACCCCCGGCCAAAGACAATCATCATGTACGGCTGGACGTCATTGCCGAGGATGGAATCGTATCCAAATTGATCAAGAGTGCCTTTCACATGAATGATAGGACCTAGAGAATTACCTCGAGAACATTCCCCGGACCATAACACCACCTCTAATGTCTGGGTGGTGTTTCTCCGACGTTTCTCGCTGGAAACGCCGACGTCCATCCGTTCTATACACCTGAAAACATGACTTGTCGGAGAATGACTCCCGCCGCCGATCAGCAGCGGTCCAGTAGCAATACTGTCGAGTAAATTCCAGCCATTTTTATCGATGCACCTGTGTTAGCATCTGTCTGACCTATTGCGTTAGAAACTTGTCTGAATGCCTTCTGGTCCATTTGGACGGTGAGCTGTTTCACTGTAGGTTTTCGGTTCGCCTTCACGCACCGTCGTATTCCGAGGTAAAAAACCCACAGTTTCCACGTCGATTATTCCCAATGGTGCCATTCGTTCCTCACGATACACCTTTAGTACAGAGGCACATAAACAGTTCACAAACGTCGCTGTTTCCGAAATGCTTCCACCAAGCGCATCTTCGTAGCTTTTGATATTACCAGGTTCTGCCAGATTTTAGTGAGTTTAACCATTGCAGCATGACCTGATCGCTTTTTCACACCTTCCTGTGTCACTGATGACGGACCCGAGGCATACACATTCCTTTACTATCTACTATACAGTTGGGAAAAAATTCTCTACTCCGGAGTTTAGCGATGGCAGCTGCGTGTAGCTCTCCCAAGAGTACGCAGATCCATGCATTTCAGATTACAACTCCCATGTACAACTACACTTAATATAGTTTATAAATAAATGTTATATTACGTGTAGTGTTACCTATATCGAATGAAATGTATGTAACATATAAGAAACATGATATGTTTTTTCTTTCTTTCTTAATACGTTTACCATCCAGGGTTGGCTTCTCTCTCGGATTCAGCGCGGGATCCTACCTCTAACGCCTCAAGTGTCCTGGAGCATGAGACTTTGGGTCGGGTATACAACTGGGGAGGTGGACTAGTACCTCAACCAGGCGATCTTACCTGCTATGCTGAACAGGGGCCTTGTGGGGGGATGGGAAGGTTGGAAGGGATAGACAGAGAAGAGGGAAGGGAGCTGCTGAGTGGCCTCCAGTGGCCTTAAGTTGGATACAGTCCCGGCATTGGCCTGGAGGCGAAGTGTAAAACCACGAGATACTACTTCGAGGATAGCTCACGTGGGAATCGAAACCCCTCTACTCAGATGACCTGCCGAGGCTGAGTAAACCCCGTTCCAGGCCTCATACCACTTTTCAAATTTCGTGGCAGGGCCGGAATCGAACCTGAGCCTCCGGGGGTAGCGGCTAATCACACCAACCACTACAACACAGAGGCGACAAGCTTACATACTAGTACAAAACGCTGAAGTGTATATTTTTACAAAACTCAAATACCGAAACTACAAACATCGGAAACATAAAGCTTACAAATCTGATGATGCTTGTTGTTTAAAGGGGCCTAACATCGAAGGTCATCGGCCCTTTACAAATCTGTAGCGTCAAGTTTTTATTAGTAAAATGAGGGAATATTTTATCCAGCTTGCTTTCACAACTAGAACTATTGTGCCACAGTGCGGTACCCGCATTTAGCACTACTGCGCATGCACACATACTTCGGAATACCACATTTCAAGGCCTTTCTGTACCGGATAACCCGTAATTTTTAGAGAGATTGTTTGCTCCTTTAATTTTTTGAGTGTTAAGTATTTCTACATACATACAGACGACAGTTCAGTCTGCAAGCCTCTATGAATTTACTAACCGCTGCGACAATTCTCTATTTATAACTAGTTCCGTGGTTTTATTTAGTTCTATACCTCTTAAATCGTTACAAACTGAGTCTAACCATCGTCGTCTTGGTCACTACCTACTTCTCTTACCCTCCATTACAAAGTTCATTATTCTCCTGGATAATCCACCCTCCTCAATTCACCTCACATGACCCAGCGCCGAAGCCAGTTTATGAGTACAGCTTCATCCATAGTGTTAATTCCTAACTTATGATTTATCTCGGAATTTCGAGTACTGTCCTGCCATTGTTCCTACCTGCTTGCAACAGCAATCATTCTCAATACTTTCATGTCTTTAGTTCTAACTTATGAATAATATACCCTGAGTCAACCCAGCTTTCACCCCCGCACAGAAAGGTTGGTCTGAAAGCAGATTGAAGTAAAGATAGTTTCGTCCGGGAGCTGACTTTCTTCTTACCGAATACTGTTGATCACAACTGCGAGTTCACTCATTAGCTTTATTGCAACCTTGATTCAATCTCACTTACTATACGACCATCCTGGTAAAACGCACATCCCAAATACTTGAAATTATCTACCTTTTTCCGATTTGTATCCCCAATCTGACATTCAATTTTCTTGGATTTCTGATCTATTGACCTCAATTTAGTCTTGGAAAGAGTAATTTTCATACCATACTCATTGCAGCTATTTTCAATTTCTAATATAGTAGACTGCAATTAAGACCAAGTCGTCAGTATAGGCCAAATTGCTTACACATTTTCACCTAACTGAACCTCTCCCTGTTACCTAATACCGTTCAGCAGACGATCCATGTAAACCATGAACAACAAAGGTTTAAAATTACAGCCTTGTCTAACTCCTGTAAGCACGTCGAACAAAGAACTCATTCGACCATCACCGAGCTAGTTGGCCATGCGGTCAGGGTCGTGCAGCTGTGAGCTTGTATTCGGGAGATAGTGGGTTTCTCGGTAGACCTGAAGGTGGTTTTCCGTGGTTTCTTTTTACACCAGGCAAATGCTGGGGCTGTACCTTAACTAAGGCCACGGTGACTTTTTTCACAATCTTAGCCTTTTCCTATCCCAAAGTCACCATAAGACCTGTGTCGGTGCGACATAAAGCAAATCATGAACAATAATTAAAAATCATTCTATCATCAATTCTCACTGCAACCCAAGTGTTAACATAAATGCCGCTGATTGATCTTAATAACCTGCACTTAAACTCATAGTCCCCCAGTACGGCGTGTCATATGCCTTCTCTAGATCTACGAAACATAAATTTAACTGTCTATTCCTCTCGCAGAATTTTTCAATTACCTGGCGCATACTGAAAATCTGATATTGACAGATTCTCTGAGGTATGAAAACACACTGGTTTTCATCCAACTTCCTCTCAACCACTGATCACACTCTCCCTTCCAAGATGCCAGTGATCACCTCGTATACTGAACAATGAAATACCTGATAGCTGTTGCAATTCTTCCTGTTCCCTTGCATATCGATAAGTGCAATTACTGCTTTCGTCGAGTCAGAAGGTACCTTACTAACACTCCATGCTAATCTCCTGACTCCATGAAGCAATTTCATACGTGCCCTCCCACAATGCTTCATCATTTCAGGTCTAATTTCATCTATTTTTTTGCTGCTTTACGGCAATGGAGTTTATTTACCATCCTTTCCACTTCCTCACGGGTAATTTCACCAACAACATTGTCCTCTCCATGAGCTCGGGTGTTCGCGACGTCACCAGGAATATTTCCCCTTTTCGTTGAGAAAATTTTCAACATATTCCTTCTACCTGTTCAGTGACTCCCTGGGATCTATTATGAGTTCACCTGATTTACTCAAAACACTATATTCATTTCCTTTATCCCTCCTTTTCTAATATTCTCTGCTACTCTCCAGAAAGGTTTCACAGCTGCTTGACTTAGCCTTTCCAGGTTATTGTCAAAATCTTCCCACGACTTCTTCTTGGATTCAGCAACTCTTTGTTTCGGACTGTTTCTTTCTTCTACGTACAATTCCCTGCCTGCATCATTTCTTATATGGGGCCATTCTGATACTCCTTTTTACGTTTACAAGCCGCTTTTATTTTATCATTCCACCAAGATGTTCGCTTTTTCACATCTATACACACAGTTGTTGCTACGTATTCCCTTGCTATTTCTACTACAAAATCCCCGTGTGCAACCTATTCTCTTTGCACAGATGAGCTCTATAGGTAAACCGCAGTAATAGATGGTATTAGTGATCATGAAGCTGCTTTGTCGTAGTTAAAAATAAATGTGATAGAAAGGAAGGTCTTAAAAGTAGGACTATTAAGCAGTACTATATGGCTGATCAAGCAGGCATGAGGCAGTTTACAAAAAAGTAACTATGATCGGTGGAAAACAGTAGACAGTTTTTAAAAAGTAACTATGATCGGCGGAAAACGGTAAATGGGAATGTAAACGGACTCTGGGATGGGTTTAAAGCAATTGCTGAGGACTGTGAAAACCTGTTTGTACCTTTAAAGGTGGTAAGGAATGGTAAAAATCCACCTTATTATAACAGAAAAATAAAGAGACTAAGAAGGAGGTGCATATTGGAGAGAAATAGAGTTGGGAATGGCTGTGGAAGTGAGGAGAAATTGAACGAACTTATTAGGAAATTGAGTCTAGTAAAGAAGGCAGCTAAGGATAACATGATGGCAAGCATATTTGGCATTCATACAAATTTTAGTGAAAAATGGAAGGGTATGTATAGGTACTTTGCCAGAACCGTGGTGTAGGGGTAGCGTGCCTGCCTCTTACCCGGAGGCCCCGGGTTCGATTCCCAGCCAGGTCAGGGATTTTTACCTGGACCTGAGGGTTGGTTAGAGGTCCACTCAGCCTACGTGATTAGAATTGAGAAGCTATCTGACAGTGAGATGGCGGCCCCGGTCTAGAAAGCCAAGAATAACGGCCGAGAGGATTCGTTGTGCTGACCATACGACACCTCGTACTCTGCAGGTCTTCCGGCTGAGACGCGGTCGCTTGGTAGGCCAGGGCCCTTCAAAGGCTGTAGTGCCATGGGGTTTGGTTTGGTATGTATAGGTACTTTAGGGCAGAAACAGGTTCCAGGAAGGACATTCCAGGAATAATTAATAAACAAGGGGAGTGTGTATGTGAGGATCTTCAAAAAGTAGAAGTATTCAGTCAGCAGGATGTAAAAATTGTTGGTTACAAAGATAATGTCCAGATAGAGGAGGAGAATAATGCTAAAGAAGTATTAAAATTTACATATTATAACAATGACATTTTCAATAAAATACAAAAGCGTTTGGTTTTTGATAAGATTTCATGGGATATACTAAAGACGATGGGTTGACCTATAGTACTATATCTGAAGTTTGGTTATTGTTTGGTTGAAGGATCTCTACCAAATGAATGGAGAGTTGCTATAGTAGCCCATCTGTATAAAGGAAAGGGTGATAGACATAAAGCTGAAAATTACAGGCCAGTAAGTTTGACATGCGTTGCATGTAAGCTTTGGGAAGGCATTCTTTCTGATTATATTAGACATGTTTGCGAAATTAATAACTTGTTCGATAGAAGGCAGTTCGGTTTTAGGAAAGGTTATTCCACTGAAGCTTAACTTGTAGGATTCCAGCAAGATTTGGCAGATATCTTAGATTTAGGAGGTCAAATGGGCTGTATCGCGATTGACCTGTCTAAAGCATTTGATAGGGTGGATCATGGGAGACTACTGGCAAACCTGAGTGCAATTGGACTAGACAAAAGAGTGACTGAATGGGTTGCTATATTTCTAGAAAATAGATCTCAGAAAATTAGAGTAGGCGAAGCTTTATCTGACCCTGTAATAATTAAGAGGGGAATTCCTCAAGGCAGTATTATTGGACCTTTATGTTTTCTTATATATAAAATTGATATGAGTAAAGAAGTGGAATCAACAGGTAAGGCTTTTTGCGGATGATGTTATTCTGTATAGAGTAATAAGTTACAATACTGTGAGCAAAGGCAACATGACCTCGATAATGTTGTGAGATGGACAGCAGGCAATGGTATGATGATAAAGGGGGTTAAAAGTCAAGTTGTTTCACAAATAGGAAAAGTCCTCTCAGATTTAATTACTGCGTTGATGGGGTGAAAGTTCCTTTTGGGGATCATTGTAAGTATCTAGGTGTTAATATAAGGAAAGATCTTCATTGGGGTAATCACATAAATGGAATTGAAAATAAAGGTTACAGATCTCTGCACATGGTTATGAGTGTGTTTGGGAGTTGTAGTAAAGATGTAAAGGAGAGGGCGTATAAGTCTCTGGTAAGACCCCTACTAGAGTATGGTCCCAGTGTGTGGGACCCTCAGAAGGATTACTTGATTGATGAACTGGGAAACATCCAAAGAAAAGCAGCTCGATTTCTCAATTTGTTCTGTGTGACATGCGACAAGAGAGTAGCGTTACAAAAATGTTGCAAAGTTTGGGCTGTGAAGAATTGGGAGAAAGAAGACGAGCTGCTCGACTAAGTGGCATGTTCACAGCTGTCAGCGGAGAGATGGTGCGGAATGACATTCGTAAACGAATAACTTTGAGTGGCGTCTTTAAAAGTAGGAAAGATCAAAATATGAAGATAAAGTTGGAATTCAAGGGGACAAATTGGAGCAAATATTCATTTATAGGAACGGGAGTTAGGGTTTGGAATAACTTACCAAGGTAGATGTTCAACAAATTTCCAGTTTCTTCGAAATCATTTAAGAAAAAGCTAGAAAAACAAGGGATAGGGAATCTACCACCTGGGAGACTGCCCTAAACACATCAGTATCGACTGATTGATTGATTGATTGATTGATTGATTGATTGATTGATTGATTGATTGATTGATTGATTGATTGATTGATTGATTGATTGATACAACCTGAACCACCGGGCGAGTTGGCCGTGCGATTAGGAGCGCGGAGCTGTTTGCTTGCATCCGGGAGATAGTGGGTTCGAACCCCACTCTCGGGAACCCGGAAGATGGTTTTCCGTGGTTTCCAGTTTCCACACCAAGCAAATGTTGGGGCTGTACCTTAATTAAGGCTACGGCCTCTTCCTTCCCACTCCCAGCTTTTTCCTATTCCATCGTCACAATTAAACCTATCTATGTCATGTCCATTGTTTGGAACTTTTCACAAATCATGTCCATCTACTTCTGTCTGGATTCCTCGTCCTGGAGATTGTCAACCCTTATTCGTCTCCAGACAGATTTCGCTTTATCCTAGGCCTAGATATACTTGGTTCACTACAGATCATATAGTGGTCCATATCATCAAATAATCCCCGGAAAACTCGCATCTGGTGTAGCTTGACGTATGTATCTGTAACTGCTAATCCCCTATTAGCAGAGGAGTCCAGCAAACGCTTCCTATTCCTATTAGCTTCCATATCTTCCCCACATTTACCAATCGCGTTTCGTAACTTTCAGTTCTATTTCCAACTCTCACATTGAAATCGCCCATTAGCACTAGCCTATCCTTGCTGTTGACCTTGAAGGTGATGTCACTCAATGCTTCGTAACACTTGTCAACTTCAGCCTTATCTGCATCCTCGCATGGTGAATATACTGAGACAATTTTCGTCCTAATTCCTCCAACTGCCACATCTACCCACGTAATTCGCTCAGTTACGTGCCTAACAGAAAATATGTTGCGTGCAATAGTATTCCTAAAGAATAGTCCTACCCCTTACTCTGCCCTTCCCTTTTTACCACCCGTCAAGTACACTATATAATCTCTTCCTGCTTATCTCCACGAATATCATTGACTTCTAACACATCCAGATGTACCCTTTTGCTGAGTCAACCAGTTGTACTTTCTTCCACACGATCCATTAATATTGATAGTTCCCCATTGAATTCCATGTCGTTCGCCTTATTTGAAGGAGTCCCTCGCCTGTCAAGTGGTAATAGGACTTCATTACTCCCAATGGTCCGAGGCTTGGTTAAAACGTTGTGAGCGTGCTCAGTAAAAATGTCTGTGAAACAGGATGCTACCTTTATTTACACATAGTCCCGCTGGCGATCTCTCCTCTAACGGGTGAGGGACCACGGTGGATTGTTTAGTTCTAACCGCTTGAGTACAAAAAGAGCCATGACTCAGAATATCCGAGATAACTACTCCCATTTCACAGCTACTGGTATCCCGACACTCAGGACCACTTACGAGGGCACTCAGCCGTTGTTCATGGTTCACAAACTAGGACGTGACTGCAGTAACTCACACCACGAACCATATATCTAGATGAACCAAAAATTATATGCTGAAATATTTCATAGTAGTGTATCCCGTCGTGGCTTTGGGTCAATTGAACCCAACAGTCTTTGACTAATGTATTATGGAATTATACTGCTCTATATTGTACATGAAGTTACCTTTGGAACACATATAGCGGGACGGCAAGGTAAGATGATAAACTTTTCACAAAATACACTGTAGCTCCAAACAATTACGTCTGAATGAAATTACCTTTGTGTATTAAACATATTACACACCTGGGCCATATAACAATAAATAGCTACCGAGCTCGATAGCTGAGTCGCTTAAGTGCGGCCAGTATCCAGTATTCGGGAGATAGTGTGTTCGAACCCCACTGTCGGCAACCCTGAAAATGGTTTTCTGTGGTTTCCCATTTTCTTTTTCTTCTTCTTTATCTGTTTATCCTCCAGGGTCGGTTTTTCCCTCGGACTCAGCGAGGGATCACACCTGTACCACCTCAAGGGCAGTGTCCTGGAGCTTCAGACTCTGCGTCGGGGATACAACTGGGGAGGATGATCAGTACCTCGCCCAGGCGGCTTCACCTGCTATGCTGAACAGGGGCCTTGCGGGGGGATGGGAAGATTGGAAGAGATAGTCAAGGAAGAAGAAAGGACGCGGCCGTGGCCTTATGTTACGTAGCATCCCGGTATTTGCCTGGAGGAGAAGTGGGAAACCACGGAAAACCATTTCCAGGATGGTTGAGGTAGGAATCGAACCCACCTCTACTCAGTTGACTTCATGAGGCTGAGGGGACCCCGTTCCAGCTCTCGTACCACTTTTAAAATTTCGTGCTATGGCCGGGAATCGAACTCGGGCCTCCAGGGGTGGCAGCTAATCACACTAACCACTGCACCACAGAGGCGGACGTTTCCCATTTTCACACCAGACAAATGGGGCTGTACATTGGTTAAGGCCACGGACGCTTCCTTACCACTCCTAGCCCTTTCCTGTCCCATCGTCGCCATAAGACGTATCTGTGCGACGTAAAGCAACTTACAAAAATACAAAAAGTAAATAGTTGATACAATCACTGAACCATTAGCCATCTAGGAAATGAAACCTAATATTTCCCCGCCAATGGGGCAGGATTGTACGGAAGATGCGGGAAGATGATTGCCCTAGAAATCTGAATGCCTCTGTCTAATTTCTGAATACATGTCGTACGTACCAACCTGTCTTTCCGCCTCCAGTCTGCACACCTCTCATGGAATCGTAACTTGCACTTGAAACAATGTGTTCATCTTCTGAAGGTGGGTCTTTATACTATTCATGTCATTCCGGAAGCAGTATCCTTGGTGTTGGGGTATCGAACCTGCTTCTTAGACGGAGGACACGGGTTCGGTTCCCGTCCAGATGAGGGATGTTCATCTGGATCTGAGGACTGGTTTGAGGTCCACACAGCCTACGTGAATACGATTATGGAGCTATTTGACTATAAGATACCGGTCCCGCTCTAGAAAGCCGTGATTAATGACCGAGCGGATTCGTCGTACCGACCACGCGACACTTCGTAAACTGCAGGCCTTCGGGATGAGCAGCGGTCGCTTGGTAGGCCAAGGCCCTGCGGGGCTGTTCACCCATGATGTTTGATTTAGTTTGGTATAATTTGGTTGCTTCCTTATGCATTCGATTTTTCATTGCAGTTCACCTTCAGTTTTCTCGCTTCTTCTTGCTCAATTATTCGATTTTTAATCGAAGAATTTGCGGGTACTTCACACATAAGGGTGCGTCTCTTTCTCATCGACGATGACATTGTGGGAACGGTCAGTACCCCTGCAGAAACACCTGCTGCAAAATGATATAGATAGTCCTAAGAAAACTTCAAATTCTGTAGTAAAAAAAATGTTATAGTACAAAAATGTTACAGAAGCATTGCAACATGTATGTCAATGTTTTTTTCTTACGGAATAGTATGTTACAGATACCATCTTACTCAATACCGCCTTGTCCCAGAAGTCGCAGTAATTCTGTGTATATCACTGTTGGATACACTATATGCTTGGCGGATCCCAATGACTGGAAGATTAACAAATGTACATTTGCAGGCCCATCGATAGACTCTCTCGCCTACGTTCATTACACATTAGCCAGCATACGTGAATATTTATGCAGCTGAAGTGGAAAACAACATATTCTATTTCTTTTTTGACAAAATTTCAGGACGTTACGATCTCACCTGCTTTTGCAGTAAACCATTTAAGCTATGAGCAGGGTGGTTACACAACACCCTGGAGTGGGTATTATGAAAATATAATCTTGTCCTGCTATCCCTTATTTTTATTTATATTGTGATCGTTTCCTACGAGAACGCTTATACGTATATAGTTCTAAATACTAACACGAGACGCCTCAATAAGTCTACGCCGTAATAATATTGCCGCAAATAACTAAGTGCAATGATAATGATGAACCGTTTCGACAGCAGCACTCCCAAGATTAAACAAAGGTCATCACTACCCTCAACCCCGCCCGCCCCCTCCCAGCACCACATCACTTCGTAATGGCTATCCAGGGGTGTTGACCATGATGTATTATGTTCCCTTAATGAAATAACTGTCCGGATTCATGGATAAATATGTAGCGTGCTGGCCTTTGGTCCAAGGAGTCCCTGGTTCGATTCCCGGCTGAGTCTGGGATTTTAACCTCCATTGGTTAACTCATATGGCTCGGGGGCTGGGCATGTGTGACGTCTTCAGCATTTATAATTCATCGCCCCGTCCTCACAGACGCGCAGGTCACCGAAAAGGAGTCAACCCGAAAGATCTGTAGAAAGCCACATGAAATTATTATTGTTTACGTCATCAGTTCATAGGCTGGTTTGATGCATGCACCCCTAGCCTTTGCTATACTTTTCATTTCTACGTAACTACTGAATCCTGCTTGTTATATCCATACTTTGGTCTAGAACTACCATTCTTACCATCTACACTTCCCTGAAGAACCAACTGAACAAGTCCTGGATGCCCTATCACTCTTCTTGTGGTCAAATTCAGCCAAATCGTCCTCCTCACACCAATTCGATTCAGTACCTCGTCATTCGTGATTTGATCTACCCATCTCACCCTCAGCATTTTTCTATAAGACCACAATTCCAAAACTTCTATTCTCCTTCTTTATGAGCGAGTTATCGTCCATGTTTCACTTCCATAAAATGCCACGTTCCAGACAAATATCTTCGAAACCATCTTTCTAATTCCTGTATCAATGTTCGAAGTGAGCAAATTTCTTAAGATTGGTCTACCTTGCTCTGTGCTAGTCTGCATTTTATGACCTCATTACTTCTGCCACCGTTAGTTATTCTACCAAAGTAAAGTAAAGTAAAGTAAAGTAAAGTAAAGTAAAGTAAAGTAAAGTAAAGTAAAGTAAAGTAAAGTAAAGTAAAGTAAAGTAAAGTAAGTAATGATGAATATCTTCCTCCTTCAAGATTTCATTTTTTAATTTAATATTTCCTGCATTATCTGACTTCGTTCAACTGCACTCCATTACTTTAGTTTTGACCTTCTTTATTTTAATCTTGTTCTTCTTATCCGAGGCTATGTCCATACCATTAAGCAACTTCTCTAGATCTTCTACAGACTCAGATAAAATAGCCATATCGCCCTCTTCTTGGATTGTGATTCCCTCCCCGATTTCCTTTTTTTGATTTCCCTAACCGTCTGTTTCATATAAACTCGAAAGGAGACGTGCCAAGCTACATACTTGCCTCACCCTTTCCTGGGTGGCTACATATTTTTTTAAAGCCTTCGACCTTTATCACTGCAGACTGATTTTTTAAAGATCGTAGAAAACTTTCGTTCTCGTTATCTGGTCGCTATCATTTTCAGAATCTCAAATAGTTTAGTTCAATCACATTTACCGAATTCTCTCCATAAATCTTCGAATGCCATGTACATGGAGTTGTCCGTAATTCGATCCTCTAAGATCGGACGTAAAATTCAGGATAGCTTCACGTGTTCCTACATATCTTATGAATCCAAACTGACCTTCTCCCAGCTCAGTTTGACCTTGTCTTTCCACTCTTCTGTAAATAATATGTATTACGCCACTGGTATAATGAAATAACCACAACAACAACAGCGACCACAAACACCAGCACCACAATTTCCCGGGAAATGTATTATTTGGCCCTTGGATTTTATTTTACGTCGCGCTGACTCAGAAAGGTCTTACGGCAAAGATGGGATAGGACAAGGCTAGGACTAGATAGGGCGTGACCGTGGCCGTAATTAAAGCACCGCCCCTAAATTTGCCCGGTGTGAAAGTGGGAAACATCGGGCGAGTTAGCCGTGCGGTTAGGGGCGCGCAGCTGTAAGCTTATATCCGGGAGATAGTGGGTTCGAACCCCACCGTCGGCAGCCATGACGATGGTTTTCCGTGGTTTCCCATTTTTTTGCTATTGGCTTCACGTCGCACCGATACAGATAGGTCTTATGGCGACGATGGAACAGGAAAGGGCTAGGACTGGGAAGGAAGCGGCCGTGGCCTTATTTTTTTTTGCTACCGGCTTTACGTCGCACCGACACAGATAGGTCTTATGGCGACGATGGGATAGGAAAGGCCTAGGAGTTGGAAGGAAGTAGCCGTGGCCTTAATTAACGTGTGAAAATGGGAAACGACGGAAAACCATCTTCAGGTCTGACGACAGTGGGGTTCGAACCCACTATCTCCCGGATGCAAGCTCACAGCCGCGCGCCTCTAACTGCACGGCCAACTCACCCGGTGTGGCCTTAATTAAGGTACAGCCCTAGCATTTGCCTGGAGTGAAAATGGGAAACCACGGAAAACCATCTTCAGGGATGCCGACAGTGGGGTTCGAACCCACTATCTTCCGAATACTGAATACTGGCCGCACTTATGCGACTGCAGCTATCGAGCTCGGTGTTTCCCATTTTCACGCCAGGCAAATACTAGGGCTGTACCCTATCCCACCGTCGCCGTAAGACCTATATGTGTCGGTGCGACGTAAAGCCAATTGTAAAAAAAAGGTAAGAAACCAGGGAAAACATTCGTCAGAGTTGCTGACAGTGGGGTTCTAATTCACTGGTCCTCATTTTTTCACCTTTCTCTATCATCATCGATCATCATTCCCACTTGGGAGGTACTGCACAGAGGTACAGCATATGTAAACATAAACCATCGTCGTAATCATCAGTAGGGAAATATTTGGTGCGCGCGCTGTCGTAGGCCCTGTGCCATCAGAGAGCGCGGACGAGTTCCAACACAGTGCTGGGCGGGCTGCAGTCAAGTTCGGTCGCTGGGGCTGAGCGGTGTCGTTGCCGTCTCCACATCCAGTTTACGTTCGTTCGCGTGTGTAAGTGCGTGTTCTTGTGTCGAGTGTTTTAACGTTGTGTTGCTGGCATTGCCAGCGAAGAGAACATATCCTGTCCTTTACGATTAGGGCGTTCACACTCTTCTGTAACATATAATAAGGTAAGAGCTTAGCACTTGTCTTCTAGACACTAATGTTGTTTATATCTACGGTCAAATAAACCGTCGAACTAAACCACGACTTTTTATGTGCAATGCCAATTTTATCACTCGGCTTAGTTTTAATACCTTCTATTCATGGGCGCCCATATGAGAGTTTCTAGACGGGGGCCCAGACCTGGGGGTACGTAGTAATTTTAATATTTTGGAAGATAAATGGCGATTTCTATTCTGCGGTAGAATAACCCACGGTATCCCCTGCCTGTTGGTGGGGGACGGTACTACCGCTTTTACGTAAAACTGAATTTTAAGTCATTTTCTTGAAAGGAAAACACGTGACTACACTAGATTTTTGCCTTTCCCTGAGAGCTGGAGGGGGGCCGCGGCCCCACCTTGCCCCCGGGTATGGGCATCCTTGCTTCTATTTAGAATGAAAGTTCTTCAAAACTGACAATTTTCACTGATCTGTTAGGGTGAATACAATATATGGGGCAATGTTGTAAAAATAAATTAAAACAAGAATTCAGAAATTATGAATAATACTTCTAATTTACGGCACTGTTCAACCGACAGTTCAAATATTTAATGTAAAACGTATACTATGGTTTTCAAGGTCTGCGACCCATTAATTGATCATCGATAATAATAAATGGCAGAAATATGTTCAGGAACCATCCCGTATAGGTATGAATCTTACTAAAAAACTTATTTACGTAATAAACTAATAAACAAGTTCTAGATAATTTGTTAATAATTACTAGTCTATCTCAATGTTACAAGTATGTAATCAATTTGTGTACCATTATAAATCAATATGCCGATTAAATGCAGTTTAATTCGTGGATGCTCTTAAATGTTTCCTTTTTCTTGACCAATCTTTCACATGCGTCTTAATGTAAATAGGGCCCATATTAATTTAATTTTTGTATTGAGGCAAGGAGTAGCTACGCGAATAAACATCAAAGGAACTGTGGACTAACGGTGTTCACAGGAGGGACAATCATCTCAAGGAATGACACACACTCAAGTGTCAGCTGATTTGGTTTTCAGACAATGAAGTAAACTGTCTCTTTATCTCTGTATTTATAAAGACTAAAAGCAAAAATAGAAATTAAGCTTGTAGACTTACGTGACTGACGATATCGTTGCATTGGAAGGAATTTAAAACGAGATCGCTTTCGCGAGAAGCCAGTAGCGATGTTATCCAGCTATCATGCCCCTTATTATTATTATTATTATTATTATTATTATTATTATTATTATTATTATTATTATTATTATTATTATTATTATTACCACCGAGCAAGCTGGCTATGCGGTACGGGTCATACAGTTGTGAGCTTGAATTCGAGAGACCGTGGATTACAATGCAACCGTTGGCAGCCACCATAATGGTTTCCCGCGGTTCCTAATTTCACATCAGGTAAAGGCTGCACCTAATAAGACCGCGTCGTCGCCATAAGACCTATCTGTGTCGGTGCAACGTAAAGCAACTAGCAACAACAACAATAAAACCACGGTTACTACTTTCCCTTACTCATCCTAACGTCACCGAAAACCTTTATGTGTTAGTGTGACGTTACATTATTATTATTATTATTATTATTATTTGCTAGTTGCTTTACGTCACACCAACACAGAGAGGTCTTATGGCGATGATGGGACAGGAAAGTGCTAGGAGTGGGAAGGAAGCGGCCGTGGCCTTAATTAAGGTACAGCCCCAGCATTTGCCTGGTGTGAAAATGGGAAACCACGGAAAACCATTTTCAGGGCTGCCAACAGTGGGGTTCGAACCTACTATCTCCCGAATACTGGATACTGGCCGCACTTAAGCGACTGCAGCTATCGAGCTCGGTATTATTATTATTATTATTATTATTATTATTATCATTATTATTATTATTATTTTACAACTTGCTTTACGGCTCACCGACACACATAGGTCTTATGGCAAAATTGGGATAGGAAGGGCTAGGAGTAGGAAGCGTCCGAGGCCTTGATTATGGCACAGCCCCAACATTTGTCTGGTAGGAACACGGGAAACAAGAGAAAACATTTTTCAGCGCTGCTGACAATGGGGTTCGAACCCACTATCTCTCGAATGCAATCTGACAATTACGTGACCCAAACCGTGCAGCCACTTGCTCGGTATTGTTATTTTTATTTTACAACTTACTTTACGTTGCACCGACACGGATTGATATTATGACGACGATGGGGTAGGAAAGGACTAGAACTCGAAAGGAAGCGGCCGTGGCCTTAATTAAATTACAGCCCCAGAATTTACCTGCTGTGAAAAGAGGAAACCACGTAAAACCATCGCAAGGCTATCTACGGTAGGATTCGAACCCACTGTCTCCCGAATGCAAGCTCACAGCTGCGCACCGTTAACCGCACGGCCAACTTGCTCGGTAAAATAAAAATGCCGGCCTTGTAATAGAAATTATTTTTGTTTATATTCGCATTTGCACTGATATAATGACGACAGATTCTGCTGCTCATTAAAACATATTCTGTCTGAAGGGTATCAATGAAAGGTACGGGCGTGCGGTTAAACCCTACCACAGTCTGCCGGATGATCACTCTGTTAGGTTTACTTGGCTAGCAGTACTGATAAATCTGGTAAGTTAGCGACGCGCGCGTTTACACAATAAGGCACCTTTCCAGTGTGTGCGCCAATAGCAGTGTGTGGCAATCAAGGAATTTTGTTCGATGAACACTCTCATCCTTAAAAGAAAAGTAATGACGATAATTGGTTTAACATCCCACTAACTACGTTTACGATTTCCAGAGGCGTCAAGGTGCCCGTCATAATTTCTTTTAGGTGCCAATGAATCTACCGGCACGAAGCTCACGTATTTGAGCAACTCCAAACACTACCGGAATGAGCTGGGGTCGAACTCGCCAACTTGATTTGAGAAGGCCAGCGCTCCATCGTCTATAAATAAACGTGTGGCCGGTCGTGAATTTATTGGTTGAGCTACAGACTATTTCATGTGTGTTATGATATTGTTGCGGTGGTATCTGAAGAGACCGAGCGAGTTAGCGTCGCACAGCTGGGAGATAGTGGGTTCAAATACCACCATCGGCAGCCCTGAGGGTGGTTTTCCGTAGTTTCCCATTTTCACACCAGGCAGATGCTAGGGCTGAAGCCTCCATGGCTCAGGCGGCAGCGCGCCGGCCTCTCAGCGCTTGGTTCCCTGGATCAAATCCCGATCATTTCATGTAAGATTTGTGCTGGACCAAGCGGAGGCGGGACAGGTTATTCTCCGGGTACACCGTTTTTCCCTGTCATCTTTCATTCCAGCAACACTCTCCAATACCATTTCATCTGTCAGTCATTAATATTGCCCCAGAAGGGTGCGACAGGCTTCGGCAGCCGGCACAATTCCTATCCTCGCCGCTAGATGGGGGTTTCATTCATTCCATTCCTGACCCTGTCGAATGACTGGAAACAGGCTGTGAATTTTCAGTTTTTCTGATGTTAGGGCTGTATCATAATTAAGGCCAACCGAGCTCGATAGCTGCAGTCGCTTAAGTGCGGCCAGTATCCAGTAATCGGGAGATAGTGGGTTCGAATCCCACTGTCGGCAACCCTGAAGATGGTTTTCCGTGGTTTCCCATTTTCACACCAGGCAAATGTTGGGTCTGTATCTTAATTAAGGCCACGGCCGCTTCCTTCCCATTCCTAGGCCTTTCCTATCCCATCGTCGCCATAAGACATATCTGTGTCGGTGCGACGTAAGGCAAATAGAAAAAAAAAGTTAAGGCCACGGACGTTACCCTCCCAATTCTAGCCGTTCCCCATCCTTCCATCACCAAAAACCTTCGATGTGTTAGTGCGATGTTAAAAAAGTAGAAAAAAAGAAGAAACAAGGATATGAATACCAACATATTTGATGGATTTTTAACTATTGTCACTCCGCCACTCTCCTTTTATTCGGACCGGTCGTCAAAAATTGGTCTGCACCGGTAGAATGCTAACTTTCGGAGTACTGTACAACCTGGTGGGTTCCACCCGGAAGCATTTGAAGGCGCCCTGATTCGAGAATCCGCTGTCGGTAGATTTACCATGTAAAAATAGTCAGTGGGCTGTATTATTATTATTATTATTATTATTATTATTATTATTATTATTCTTACAATCATCACCATCTCCACAACGAATATGCCGCTGAGGTATATCTTCGTTGGATTCTTACCAATGTGATTCGCATCCCGGTCACTGCAGAAGAAATATCGAGGCTCGTAAGATAAGTACAGTCACGTAAAACCCCAGGTCTACTTCCTACCGCCATTGATGTCACTAAATTGTGCTTTGGACTAGGGACGTTGTCGTCCTCAGACACACACCTGTCTTTCATATTTCTCTTAGTGATACTGCTATCTAAACCACCATTCCCAGTATTATGTGTTTCCATGTAGCGTTACTGTTATTATCGGGGTTTGAATTGGTATATTTTCACTTGCTCCAGTAATGATCGAGAAAGGAGGTTTAAAATGAAAATGCATGTTTAAGATGTGCCACAATTGTCGTGTTATATTACCATTGGCTTCTTTTAAAATTTTATGGCACATTTATTAGCCCTTGTCCTCGTACACATATAAGAATTTCTTCACGTGGCTATTGATAGCCTGGTGCAGCCCTTGTGAGGCAGACCCTCCATCGAAGGCGGGCGGTATCTGCAGTGTACAGGAAACCGCGTGCAGGTCTGGTAGAAAATAGAGTTGTATGTGGTATATGAATTGCAGGAATGTTGGGTAGAGCATAAACATGCAGTATCCAAACCATAGAAATGAACAGTTTACGATTAAAAATGCCTTGACGCATTCTGGAATCGAAAGCCAGGGTCCCGAGAACCGAAGGACAAGACACTGACTACTCAGCCACGAAGACAGCCCTGAACAAGTGCCGAGGTTGATTATTTATTTCAGATGTAGTACAGATTTAAATTGTCTGCACATTAGTTCTTACTTTCAATAATTATGCTAAATGAGCCGCCTGCCTTCTACGATGAAGTTTTCGGATCGAATCCTGGTGCAGTGGAAATTTTAGAGGGCTTAAATGTGAGACGCCCGTGTCTGTAGATGTACAATAACGTTAAAAAGGGGGAAAAATTGCACTCCTACTTTTCTTGAAATCTATAGCACTTGAAGGGACAAAAACACACAATTATGATTAGTTTTAATAAAGGTCTATCGGCCCCGTGGTGTAATGGTAACGTACCTGCCTCTTACCTGGGGGGACCCGGTTTCGATTTCCGGCCAAATCAGGGAGTTTTACCTGAATCTGAGGGCTGGTTCGAGGCCCCCTCATCAGCCTACGTGACTACCATTGGGGAGCTATCTGGCGGTCAGATGGAGGCCCCTGTCTAGGAAGCCAAGAATAACGGCCGAGGGAATACGTCCTTTCTACAGGCCTTCGGGCTGAGTAGCTGTCGCTTGGGTAGGCCATGACCCTTCGGGACTGTTGCACAATGGGGTTTGGTTTGGTTTCATATTTTTGGGCCTATAAGTTGTTTACAGTCGTATGTTTGGCAAGATTTCTCCTCAAGTTTAGCGTTCTGGCGGCAACGATACTCTTCTTGAGTGTAAATATCAATGTTACAAGTACTATACAAATGTTCTTGGAAATTATTCGCCATCTACCACTTTCCCCACACCCTGATGGGTTACGGATGGAAAATGTGCCCTGCATGAGGATTTTGCCTTGTTTCATGGCTAGATGCCTTCCCCAACGCCAACCCTACTTTTCTGTGGAATTTGGCAGTGTGGTGTGTTGCCCGTGTATCAAGAGGAATGTGATGGGACAGACGCAAACACCCAACCCCGAGTCAGAGAAATTAACTAGACTCGGCTAAAATCCTTTATCCAGCCGGCAATCGAAGACGGGACGGTCTGAACCGAAGGCCTCAACGTTGACCATTCAGCCTAGGAGCTAATCAAAACTTTCTTCAATTTATCCTAGGTATTTCTGAGACCACCTATGCCACCTAGGCTGGTTTTGGCCAGGGATTCAAAGCTCAAGAGCGTAAATTATTCGAAGTGTTCCTAAGACTTCCTTGTTGTCACTTGTCGAATCAGTTTCTGACACCACGTGATTTTCGGTGATAATTCCCATCCAGGATCATTCGGAATTCGAATCTCGACCATCCGTACGGAAAGCCAGAAACGAAGTCTTACGCTAATCTCACTCCCTTTCTCCACCAAAACAAATAATCTTGGAGCTATTATTACCTAACTCGGCTTTTCTAAATAGCAAAATACCCTAACGCACAATCCATGAAAACACTGGAAACTAGAGGTTAGTTTGTTATTAGGTCACGGCGACTTTTGTCAGTTGGTTTTCCAAACTGTCTTCACAGTTACTTCAGTTCTAATAATAATAATAATAATAATAATAATAATAATAATAATAATAATAATAATAATAATAATAATAATAATAATAATAATAATAATTTTGTCGCTGGACGGAGTGGCACAGACGCTTCAGGCGCTGGCCTTGAGACCCCAGCTTGACAGGTTCGATCCTGGCTCAGTCCAGTGGTATTTGAAGGTATTCAAATACGTCAGCCTCGTGTCGGTAGATTTACTGGCACGTAAGAGAACTCCTGCGGTACTAAATTCCGGCACCTCGCCCTCTCCGAAAACCGTAAAAGTAGTTAGTGGGACGTAAAGCCAACAACAAGATTCTTCTTCTTCTTCTTCTTATTATTAATAATAATAGTTTTGTCAATAAAAGGCCTCTGGTTCTACCGTCTGAGCCACTCAGCCCGACAATCAATTATTTTGCAGGCGTTGTAGTGACTATATTCTTCACAAAACCTTCTTGTTGTATTTGGTGGTGGTGGTGGTGGTGGTGCTGCTGCTGCTGTAAGGGGCTTGAGTCATTGTGGTCTAGTAGACTTAAGCATGTGAGGTGTGCCAGTTAGCTAATTGTTTTGCGTCGCAACGGCACGTATATGTCTCATGGCAGGGATGGGATAGGAGAGAAACCATGGAAAATCATCTTCAGAAGTGCCGACTTTGGGATTTCAAATCCATCTTCTCACGCATTTAAGCTTACAGCTAATCGACCCCAATCGCACTGCCAACTCGCTCAGTGCTTCCCATTTTCACACCAGGTAAATGGTGCGGCTATACCTTAATAAAGACCACGGTTACTTCTCCAGTCCTAGCGATTTCTTATCCCATTGTCGCCATAAGACCTGTCTTAGTCGGTGCGACGTAAAACAAACAGAACAAATAGAAAATCAATAGCAATTTCTTTGAGGGGAAAATCACTTATGCGGTGAGGACGTTTATTATCACAGTTTCTCCGCAAGAATCTATTTACATGTGAAAGAACATACCGTTTGTAAGTTTACATAGTCTGCAATATTGTTTGAATGTAAGAAGTTTCATGTATTATTAAACCAAAAATATAGTGTTCATTCGTACACGCACAGCAGAAAAGTACGTCTTAGCATCTGTTTTCTGTGCATGCAAAAACGTCTCGTACTGGCCAGCGTCCTGGCTCTCATCACAGGAAACGGTGAATGGGTCCCGGTCTATAGAAACTGTCTGACCTCTAGAGAGCGCGTCCAGACAGCAGTACTTCGTATTTGTGTCAGTCTCGTACAAAGTATGAATTCTTTACCACAATAGGAAGGATTTTTCTTTTTCATATTTTCGCAAAACTCCTTTTGGTTGGAATTCCGGAGGAAGATTTGAAATCAAGGTATTTCGGTATCTTCCCAGGTTAGGGGCTATGATCACGCAAACTTGCAGCTTACTTGACCTTCTAGTTTTTGATTTTTCTTGTTCATTTATGGAACACTCTCCTTGCCCCCCTTCCCCCTTCTTCCCTTTCCCTAGAGATTTTTTGATTCCAAACCTCTCAGGTAGGTTTGCTTTAAATGGAAGTCAACGAATACAAAGTATGAACTGTTTACGATAATGGAAAAGACTTCTTACTCAATTTCATTTCTAAAAAATAATTTCATCTTTCTGGAACCTCTGATGGAATATTCGGTCACTTGTTATCCCTGTTTACTCTCGGTTTAGTGGGTGCCTAATAGCAAACTGGTATCTTCCTAGGCTTTTTAGTATTTTTGTTTGGACAGAGGAACTGGCTGGTTACATTTTTGGCGAATGGCTTCCGGAAAGGCCTTGTGCAGGTTTTTGAGTTGATGTCCTGGGGTGACCTCCGCGTCTGTAATTAATGGGCCACTACCTACGATGAATTCTAATTTTGAAGATGACACACACGCAGCCTTTTAGCAGAGGAATTGACAAATATTTAAAATCCACAACCCGGCCGAGAATCGAATCTGGGACATTTTGGATCAAAGTCCAGCATGTTAACCATTTAGGCATGGAGCTGCCCTGACCAGAGGTCGTACAACTTTTTTTCAGGCACATCCCAATTGATGTCAATAATACAGCTTGTGGCTTCCGAAGAGGCCTCGTGCAGGTCTTTCGAGTTGACGCCGCACAGTGGTCTAAACACCGATTCTAGCCGGCAATAAATCGAGTTCACAAAAGCCGATGAAAATTAATACTCGGGGGTTTTCAAGGTCGCTGATTACGAATCCGTTAACTGATTTTCAATTAACGGAGTAGCGGATCCACTACGCGTCCACTAACTCGCAAAAGTTAAGGTAGCCGGACAAAATTTAGTATTCGGCGAATGGATTCATGATAAATGACGAGCTACGCTTTCGTTAACTCTTTAATGAAATTATGAACCGGGTTTAGAAAGAATCGTTGACAAATGTCATGATTTTATTATCATAAGAATCGGTCATCTAAATCCATGATTAAAAACATATCAACGATTGTAAATATTAGGCCAGTTTAGCGAGGAAGGTGACCTGGAAAGGAATAAGAATATATTACGTTATATTTGAAATGTTTCGATTTTTTAGCGCCATGTTGCTTTTTTATAGGAGCTGCCTGGCCGAGGCGGTAAAGGCGTGCTCGGTTCGCCCGGAAGGACGTGGGTTCGAATCCCCGTCAGGAAATCGTAAAATTTAAGAAACGAGATTTCCACTTCCGGAGGTGAATATGGCCCTGTGGTTCACTCAGCCTACACCAAAAATGAGTACCAGGTTAATTCCTGGGGGCAAAGGCGGCCGGGCGTAGAGCTAACCACTCTACCCCATCACGTGCCGCGGTTAACAATGGTGGAAGCCTTTACCTTCCACTCCTCCAAGGGCCTTCATGGCCTGTACGGAGGTGTCTTTGTCTTTTTTGTTACTTATTTATATGCTATTTATTCGGGGCGTGGACCCATGTTGATCTTTTGGCCCTATGTTACTTATTAGTAAGACTACTTACAAGTCATGCCTTGGGTTCACTATCTGTATTTGACATTTCAACGTCCTCTTCTTCTGCTTTGGAAGTCTCCTCTTTGGAAGTCTCTTCATCCGAAGCCTCCTCTTCTCTGTGTCCTCATCGAACACGAGCAAAACGTGTACTTCAGGGGCCAGTTGATTCCAGTGAATTTCGGCTTTGATGAGGTGCCTTGTAACTACTACGTCCGACGAAAACAGGAGACTGTGTATTAGATCAGTTGTTGTGCCTTTCTGGAGGTCTTCCGGGTTTGGTGCTCCCGGAAGAACCTGTAATCCTTGTTTCGGGATTCTTGGGCCTTCTTGGACAGCTTTCCGATTGGCAGTAGGGCAATCTGATCGCCTGAGCATCATGAATTAATACTTTGTGGACGTTCGGCGGCTTACGATACCAATTATATAAGGACACGTACAATTTTGCAGTGTCTAAAGCGTACGCGCTGAAAGCCTCATCGTTCACCTGATGACCACTGGACAAAACCTAAAACCCAGAGAAGAGTATAAATATCGTGAAGCGAAGGAACTAAGTCCAAATATAGTTGAATTGGGTTTTGTTGTTGTACCTGCAATATAACAGTAAATCTGATGATTAATTCTTCGCTGACTCCGGTTGCTTCCGCTGCCTTTTTCGGATTGCGATAGAACCTTCTTGTGATGTTGCCGGTGTTCTAGGTCCCAGTTCCTTGAACAACCCTATCAACTCTTTCCACAAAACCTCCTGAATAGTGGATTTCGATCTTTGACATCTTGCTTTTGTTCATCCGTAGTGTTTCGTAAACTACCTTTAAACAACAAATTTCTATGTAAAGAAATACAGTCAGTAGTGTTTCGTAAACTACCTTTAAACAACAAATTTCTATGTAAAGAAATACAGTCAGATGCATGGTATAGAAAGGCTCGGAGAGCGGTAGGCTACGAGTTACAGACAGTGGGTGTTGCGTTGCTGGTAGAGGGTGCGAGGGGAGAATGACGCTGATAAGAAAAAGTAGTGCGGTGAAATTTTTTCGGGTTGCTTATAAGCAAATAACGCCAGCAAAACAAAACAAAAAAAGGTTGCAAGAAGTGGCAGTTAATTTTTGGTGGAAAATCTTTAGTATAGTGTATAATATCGATTAAATCAATCAGTAACACATAACTACCTATAACTTCGGTTTGCGGCCCTGAAAACGCCGTAAAATCGGAGTACAGTGAAGTCTGAAATATGGAAAAGTGAACTGGTTGATACGGTCTTTTTAGCGCGTGCAGAAGGACTTATCCTTGTGAATTTACTCAAAAATACCCTCCCAGAAGGGGTTCTTCAATATCCTGGTTGGTCCAAATAATATATCAATGGTTCATTTTTTTCACGTTATAAAATTGTCATGTTTGTGCTTCATTCCCCGCCACTTACACACTCCAAGCACATTATGTAGACCAAGCTCGATAGCTGCAGTCGCTTAAGTGCGGCCGGTATCCAGTAATCGGGAGATAGTGGGTTCGAACCCCACTGTCGGCAGCCTTGAAGATGGTTTTCCGTGGTTTCCCATTTTCATACCAGGCAAATGCTGGGGCTGTATCTCAATTAAGGCCACGGCCACTTCCTCCCACTTCCTAGGCCTTTCCTATACCATCGTCGCCAAAAGACCCATCTGTGTCGGTGCGACGTAAAGCAAATAGCATGTCACAAGACAGTTGGATAAAGAGTTAGGAGAATATCAAGCAGGGTTCAGAGCATCGAGGTCCTGTACCGAGCAGATACAAAATCTGAAGACCATCCTTCAATACAGCAAATCAAGAGCTCGACAATGGGTAGCTATATTTGTCGACTTCCAGAAAGCATACGACTCAGTAGATAGAATTACTCTTTACAATACATTAAGAGAACTAGGACTTAACGACAAGATCAACAGGCTGGTGCAAGCAACCTTGCACAATACCACAGCCAGAGTAAAGTTTAGAGGACAACTCTCGGAGAGTTTCGCCATTAAAACAGGGGTGAGACAAGGAGATGGCATCTCATGTATATTATTTAACTGCGTTCTGGAAAAGATAATTAGAGAGTGGATGAGATTCCTTCCAGAGAACACTGGATTACGGATGGGGATTAAAGCAGACAACCTGAGGATACCATGCCTAGCCTTTGCAGACGATCTGACTTTATTGGCAAATGACATACAGGAGGCTACTACTCAGCTCCAAACACTGCACTCAATAGCGGCTAAAACGGGTCTTTTGATCAACATAGGAAAGACCGAGTTTGTTACTAACATCAAAGATGCCCCTGGAAAGATGAGAGTCAGTGATAATATCTACATCAAGAGAGTCAAAAGTGTAAAGTACCTTGGGGAATGGTTCTCAGAGGACCTCAGCGAAACAATGGCTCTTGAACACAGGAGACTCAAACTAGATAAGGCTTACCATGCCTGTAGAAAGCTGTATGCTTCAAAAAATCTGTCGATGAATGTCAAACTAAGACACTACAATGCAGTAATCAGACCGTCAGTCCTCTATGCAGCAGAGTGTCTATATTTAACTAAGAAGACCCCACTAAGAGCCCTCGAGGTACAAGAAAGAAAGTTCCTGAGACGGATAGTGGGACCAAGAATTTTACCAGATGGAAGCCGATGGTATCAACCAAATCGTGAGCTATATAAACACCAAGAAAATCTCATAGATGCCATCAGAAGAAGGCGACTGGCTTTTTACGGACACCTATCCAGAATGGACTCAAATAGATTATCTCATAGGATCTTCAAGGCTGCTAACAAGGGCAAAGCTACTGGGTTCGTGTGGATGAAGCAAGTGGAGAAGGACCTTTCGGAACTCCACATAAATCAAAACGACATAGCTGATCGGAGTAACTATCATTCAACTCTTAAAACTAAATCCTTTGTAACATCCCTCACAGAAGTTACCCACAGACCAAAAGACGAGACCAGGAAATGGTCTGAGGAACGTAAGATTGAATTTAGCCGGAAAATGAAGGACTACTGGGCCATCAGGAAAGCTCGAGGTACCAACAAGAAAACAGCTGCCAAACCAGCCGCTAAGAACACCAATTGTGGCAAACAACGACGATGACTTCAAGAAACAGCTAAAACACAAGCACCGTGGTCCATAGATGGCCCTAACGAATTAAAAAATAAAAATAAATTAAAAACACATTATGTAGGGCAGATATGAGGTACCTGGAGTGTCTAGAATGAGTTCCCAAACTTTTTTCAGCGATTTCTTGACTTCGATTTTATCGATATTTTGCCGGCTAGAATCGGTGTTTAGATCACTGTGCGCCGTTTAGCTGACCTACGCATCTATAAGGATGGGGCCCTACCTATGATGAAGACGTCACACATACCCCCTGTGGGTGGGGCGGTAGAATAACACCCACGGTATCCCCTGCCTGCCGTAAGAGGCGACTAAATGGGTCCCCGGGGGCTCTGAACTCTGGAGTGTGAAGTGGTGACCACGGGACCCTTAGCTGAGTCCTGGTGTTGCTTCCACTTACTTGTGCCAGGCTCCTCACTTTCATCTATCCTATCCGACCGCCCTTGGTCACTCTTGTCCTTTTCCGACGCCGACGGTATTAGAGCACTTGTTCGAAGTGTCGGACCCCTTTCATGTTTCCTCTGTGATTAGTGTTATATAGAGGATGGCTGCCTAGTTGTACTTCCTCTTATAATAATAATGACAACCACCAGCACCACCGCTAGCCCCCGAGCCATCGGACTTAAACAATGAAAATTAAAATCTCCGATCCGGCCAGAAGTCGAACCCGGAACCCTCTGTACCAGATGCTAGTTCGCTTACCATTCCACCATGGAGCTGGATCCAATGGAGATTAGCTGCATGTACCATTCAACCACGGAGGCTCGGGTTCAATTCTCGGCCAATACAGATGTTTTTAATCCTTGACTGACAAGGGCACATTCCCTACTCGTCACCACCGATTTCGTTCAAATTTATAGAACATGCAGGGCTTGGCTAGAAATGAAAGTACCCAAAGTGGGAACTCCAGATGGCCAAGCGTATAGAAAATAAAAATAAAAATAAAAATAAAAATAAAAATAAAAATAAAAATAAAAATAAAAATAAAAATAAAAATGCTGTCGCGGCTCTCGCACCGTATAAGCCGCTTGCGTTAGTGCGCACGCTGTGCAGTTGTTGGCGTACCGGTAAGAGCTCGGACTGGTCATTCGATGGTCGTGGGTTCGACTCCCCGTGTGGAGAATATTTTTCTCAACTTTATATTATTCATTTTTTTAAATTTACTTATTTGTATGCAAAAGGCATATAGGACGTCATTTTTTAATAAGCGCACAATTTTAGAAAATTTGGAGTTGCGAACTTTCCCGACGTGTTCAAACAGAAATTCTACTTCTTTTTCCTTTATTGACTATCTCCTCCCGCCTCTGTGGTGTAGTGGTTAGCGTGATTAGCTGCCACCCCCGGAGGTCCGGGTTCGATTCCCGGCTCTGCCACGAAATTTGAAAAGTGGTACGAGGGCTGGAACGGGGTCCACTCAGCCTCGGGAGGTCAACTGAGTAGAGGTGGGTTCGATTCCCACCTCAGCCATCCTCAAAGTGGTTTTCCGTGGTTTCCCACTTCTCCTCCAGGCAAATGCCGGGATGGTACCTAACTTAAGGCCACGGCCGCTTCCTTCCCTCTTCCTTGCCTGTCCCATCCAATCTTCCCATCCCTCCACAAGGCCCCTGTTCAGCATAGCAGGTGAGGCCGCCTGGGCGAGGTACTGGTCATTCTCCCCAGTTGTATCCCCCGACCCAAAGTCTGAAACTCCAGGACACTGCCCTTGAGGCGGTAGAGGTAGAATCCCTCACTGAGTCCGAGGGAAAAGCTGACCCTGGAGGGTAAGCAGATTAAGAAGAAGAAGAAGAAGAAGAAGAAGAAGAAGACTATCTCCTCTCCTCAGGGAATGTGCCATAAACGTGAATAGTCATTTCGCTGTAAGATTCGTTTTCACCTGACAAGTGAAGGTTGCTCCTGGCAGCTGTACACAAACCATAGATTCTAATTTTTTACCTTTTCTATGCCTTTTGCGTAAAAATAAGTAAATAAAATTAATTAACCTCTTTGCGTAGTTGAAAAATGAATAACATAAAAGTTGACAGAGAAAACGGTCTCCCCACTGGGAGTCGAAGCCACGACCATCGAATTACCAGTCCGAGCTCTTACCGCTATGCCAACAACTGCTTGGCGTGCGCACTAACGTAAGTGGCTTATACGGTGCGTGAGCCGCGTGAACATTTTTATTTTTTATTTTTTATACGCTTGGCCATCTGGAGTTCCCACTTCGGGTACTTTCATTTCTAGCCAAGCCCTGCATATTCTATAAATTTGAGTGAAATCGGTGGTGACGAGTAGGGAATGCCCCCTTGTGAGAGGTGGTGGTGGTGATTCTTGTTTTAAGAGAAAGTACAACTAGGCGACCATCCTTTATATAACACTAATCAGAGAGAAAAATGGAAGGGATCCGACACATCGATAAATGAAGATATTGGCCAAATAAAGCAAGGGCCATGGAGGATTCGAAAATGTAAAACTCCCTAGGCCTCGAGTGCTCTAATACCGACTCGAATAGGATTCACTCAGCCTCGTAAGACCACATGGGGAGCTGTCTAAAATGAGAGGAAACGGACGCAGTCACGAAAGCCAAACAATACGGCAGACCACGTGGAAATCCAATATCTGCAAGCCATCTGGATGGGCAGCAGTCACCTTGGCAGGCCGAGGGCCTTATTTTCTATTATGCCACGAGTTTCATTGATTGTGTTGCAATACTTACTACTACTACTACTACTACTACTACTACTACTACTACTACTACTACTACTACTTGTCTAGGAGAAAGAAAATATGCACAACTCTAACGTCTTATCCTACGGTGTGGCGTAATAGCAGAGTGATATTGTTGGTATTTCACCAAGGCACTGTCGTTCAAATCTGATATGGGATATTTGCAATGGAAAGCCACAACTCTGTGGTGCGTAATTAAACATAAAACGGGAAATCCCATGGCTGTGATAGTGATATCTAGTCACTTAAAAAACAAGTGTTCTTTAAAATAGAAGATATTTGCGGTAGGTTTCCCAATAATAGTTCTGTCGACCAGAGTTGAATACGCAAATTATCCAACATGATTTGCTGTAGGATTGTACAATAGTGGAATTCGGTGTATATACGTTGAGATGAACTATTTGCCACAGTATGCTGGCGGGATTATTGGAACACCGTAGTTAAATAGCCTACAGCTCAGGAAGTGTACTTCGATTGCAGCCATGCTAAATTGATACATTGCACATGCTTTCTGAGCAGTGAACGGAGTAGGAAGGTAGAATATACAAATCAAAAAGCATAGGCTCACGTTACTCTGTTCATAATTACTGACTTATTAATTGTTATAAACCTACTTTGTATGACCAAAACTTGACTGCAATTCATTTTATACACAAAAGTCATTTTATAGTGAATAGAAACTACTCCTTACTTGGAAGAAAAACTATACAAATCGAATGAAAAGAGGAAACCAATGGAAGACTTCATTTACAGTTAACCCATTATGTATTAGTTCGATTTTGTTTTTGTAAAACTTACGACTCTTTTTACTTTGATATTTTACTGATAATATGTTCTAAAATGCTATTAGCTAATTATTACCGAGCTCGATAGCTGAAGTCGCTTAATTGCGGCCAATATCCAGTATTCGAGGAATAGTGGGTTCGAACCCCACTGTCGGCAGCCCTGCAGAGGGTTTTCCGTGGTTTCCCATCATCGCACAAGGCAAATGCTGGGGATGTACCTTAATTAAGGCTACGGCTGCTTCCTTCCCACTCCTATCCCTTTCCTGTCCCATCGTCGTCATAAGACCTATCTGTACCGGTGCGACGTAAAGCAACTGTAAAAAAGGCATTATTCGTTACTTTTTGGACTGAGTGGTTCAGGCGGTAGAGCGGTGGCTTTCTAGTCCAAGATGAGTGGTTAAGGTGTTATGCGAAAATGTTCAAATACTCCAGCCTAGTATTGGTAGACTTACTGGCACATAGAAAACTCTTGTGGGACATAATTCTAGCACATTGGCGTCTCCGTAAAACCATAAAAGCAGTTAGTGTGGCGTAAGAAGAATGGCAATTCATTTTTATTATTATTATTATTATTATTATTATTATTATTATTATTATTATTATTATTATTATTATTCTTATTAACATTTCTTCTATGATGCGCGTTGTGATAGCCGAGTTGCTTAGTCACTGGCTTCTGATAAGGACAGCTGTAGTTCAGTGTGCCCAATAAATGGGGGTTTTAAAAATGAAAAGTCACATCCCTCTGGTTCAGATTCTGTGTAAACCTGGAGGTCCGTCGGCTATAATCACGATATCAACAGCCATCAAAATGTATTCTACCATACTTGCTTTGCTTTTCTTTCTGATACTTTTCTATGACTTTCAAATTTAAGGAGGCTAGTTGTTCACTAAAACGCTCAGGCAGACAATTGGTCCGTCAAATTCTTGTGAATGAAAGGTTGAAAATAATACTAGCCTAATGTTTTTACGTCCCATGAACTATTTTACGGTTTTTAAAGACGCCGAAATGCTCGAAATTTTGTCCCGAAAGAGTTTCTTTACGCGTCAGTAAATCTACCGAGATGAGGCTGCCGGAATTGAGTACCTTTAAAATATCACTAGACACAGCCGGAATTGAACCAGCCACCTCGGTTTCAGGCTCTGTCGCAAATGTGATCGTGTTGAATTCCCGACCTTGAAACGATGACATGTAATGCGTGGACAGGTAGCCTGTATTTCGTAGCTTGACTGTACTATGACACAAGTTAACTACTGTATGTAGTTTAATAGGATGCTGATGCAGAGTGTGTTGTTGACACTAGAGAACACAGAGATACAGACTACTTGTCCGCCCGGTACGTGGCGGTCGGTTCACACCATAGTTTGAAGGTCGAGAATACAACCTGGTCAGCATTGCTCTGTAGTCTGAAGTCAGACCTGCTTGCAATGTTGAGGATAATTTAGCCGAACACATCAGCGTTTTTCTACAGGCCAATGTTAACAATATAACTTGCTATGGACTTCCCCGTCTTCAAAAACTCCACTGTGAACCACATTAACAACACCAACCAATCAATCAACGCTATTGGAATGAGGTCGGTAGATGCAGAGTGGGTTTCGGCCCATAAGTGGCCACGGCTGGTCCGTGGTCCAACAGCTCTACACTCTGAACGGCCAACAGAGCAGAGGAAGGGTGGTCACGGCTCTACAGGGGCTCTACCCCTCTGTATTCGGGAGACGGGACAGGGCTGGACCTTACGACTGACCCCAACCGTTGGCTGTCCTGAGAATGATTTTCAGAGCTTTTCAATTCACCTGCACTAATGCGAATACCGGGACAGTTCCTAGTACAGGCCACGGCCGCCAACCCCCTCACCTTCTCCGAGCATCTCCTTCACCGCAACAAATCTCGCGGCCTGAGAGACGGCGTCACCGTCTGAAAGGCCCGTCTCCTCCTCCAGGGGAGGAATGAAAACATTTTAGTAGTAGTAGTTAGAATGATTATTATTTTTCTTTAGCGATAATCCCGCCTGGCTGAGGGGTCCACTACACGAATCTGCTTTCTCCAGTTACTTCTATATCGCGTCGCATCTGATTGGACATTCGCGCTCTTGGGGTGTATGAGTAGTTCTTCGGCCCAACGCCCCTTAGGTCGTCCCTTTTTTTTCTGCCGAAGACCTATAGATTGTATCCCCTTTCGGCAAATTAGTCGGCTGCTGTGCAAAAACATGCCCAAACCATCGGAGTGAGGTTCCGCACATTTTCTCCTGAATTGGTATAACGTCAAGCTGTTTCCTGATGCTGTCTTAGTAAACGCGATCTAATTTAGTTATGCCAGTTGTCCACTTCAGCATCTTTGTCTGCATTATGCTAAGCCGGCAATCTGTCGCAGTGGTAGTTGCCTAAATTTCGCAACCACAGAGTGCTACAGGGTTGATGACAGTAAGATTTAATGTTATTTAAAGGTACCTTTATCCTACGGTCATCCCATGTGGCTGGGGGACGTAGATGAAGAATACACACGCCGTATCCCCTGCCTGTCGTAGGAGGCGACTAAGAGGGGCTCCAGGTGCTCACAACTTGTGGCGTGGGTTGGCGACCACGGTGCCCTTAATTGAGTCCTGACATTGCTTCCACTTACAGGCTTAGGTAGCCTTTGATTTGTACCATTATGTCAGAAACATTACGGGTCTTGGCTTTGCCTGTGATTAGTACCACTATATTGAGCCCATAATTCTACTTTGCTGAAATGCCAGCTACAAGAATTAGAAAAAATGCGCGCATCCATATTTTCAATGCAAGTTCACCTCGTGTTCCGTGGCGTGTCAAGTCACAGCGGGAGGCGATCCCCCAAAACATCGAACGAGGTCGGAAGATTTGGGAATTTCTCGGGAAATTAATAATTTTATTCTGGCTAGTAACCTTCATTGTGAGAGATTTTGGCACTATCATCAGCAAAGAAATAATTCATTGAGAATTTTGGGAAACATTTGATGAAGCCATTTTTACAGGGTAGAAATGTATTTAATTATGGTCGGAGATAAGTTAGCATCCATCCTGGCAGAGTGGATTTACACGTGTCAAGGACATACGGCCAAAATGCGCGGGAACCATCGTACAAGAAATTAATTAATTACGCCCATTAAAGAAGCAAGAGAAAATCAGCGAACGACACCATCGTGACTGTAAAGATGGGCGGAATCTCTGGGACGAGTCTCAAAGAAATCGGTCCAGCGGTCATCAAATGGAATGATTGCACAATAGTAGATAATGCAACGTAGAGCGTCTCTACATAATGCTTAAATACCCCCTCCACAAGCAAGACAGTCAGTTGCCATTCAGTTGTCCGAGAGAGTGAACCTACGTCGAGTAATATCAGGAAGAGGACTTCTAAAAATTAAAATGTGTGAGATAGACTGGGGAATCTCATAAGCCAGTTGGCTTGAGAGGGGAAATTTTACAAAGTGGTAATGTGGAGCGAAGACTACTTAGATAATGAAACAGTGTATTTACGACACCCATCCTGGTAGGAGGGAATATCTTAAGTTAATATTTGCAGAATTCCTGAATTATGAATTATTGCGGACAACGTTATTTTGATAATCTGCAAGAGAGGACTGTTGGAGTGTGGCAGAGATAACATCCTTTGTCTCACGGTCATTCACATCTGTGGAACACCTGGTGAAGAGGAGGTGGGAACTGTCAACAAACTGCATTAGTTGAATACTCGACACCAGGCTGTGTGGTTAAATTTAAATTTTTTGACACCGTGTATTTGTGATATAGAAAATTTACGGCATCCTATTTTGCTCCCGTGGTCTGGAAAAAATCGAGAAGTAAATTTTGAGAACCTGATGAAGTTGTTTGGTTATGGGATCGCTTGTACTAAAAAGTTTCAAGTTAGAAGGAAATGGATAGTAATTGTAATTGAAATGAAGTATTATGAGAATAATTTGGAAAAAGTTAAAGGCAGAGTAAGCCTGTATTTTATGAGTGATGTAGAATAAGCAGGACGCCTAGGATAAGAGGCCCTTTAGTTCGATGGAGACGAATTTTTGTGACATGGTGTATAAGTTGATGTGTAATATTTCTGAGACTGGCTGTATAAGAGGAGCGATGTCCTATAGCGACCACGAACGATTGAAAAACGTGAACGTTTTCATATCCCAGCAGTGAGTTCGTTTTAACGGCTATTTTGAGAAGAAGTTGATGTTCTCCCACGATTATTATTTTATGTAAGACCGTGGGTAACGGCAGTCAAGTGTAGATGACGATTCTATTTGATACCACCGAAGTGCAAGTGGTGATAGCCGACGTCACGAAAAAAATACAATCTGATACACGGTCAAGATAATACTTAATTTTTGTAAATTGAATTCTGTTCTCTATCTTAACAAAACGAAAACATCGCGGACTGGAAACACTGTGGGTGAGAGAATGAATTATGTTAGACTGGCGGTTTAGCCTGCGTATGTTGATAAGTTACTTCACTAAACAGTTCACGATGATACATATTTGGAGTGTTGACATTGCAGATCAGTTGGAGACTCACACTCGAGTTATGCCGTGAATATCGTGATGGATGTGATTATTGTTTTCAGTGATATTACGTAATATCAAACGAGATTTTATTCTATTTCTATTTAGTGAACTTCACCGCATGTGTTTAAATTGTAATGAAGAATAGATTAAACTATTCGAACGTGTTATTTAATTTGGATATCACGCTTTATCGTAGGAAATAGACACAGTAATATTTCCAGGTTCGAGTTTATTTTTGCAGCGAATTTTACTTGATATGTTAGTTTCAACGAGGATCAGATTTAAAGATCCGTACATTGTGTTAAAGTTTCGTTTTCGCCTGGCAGTATGAGTGATGTGTGGACACCACTGATCTCTATACCTGGATGGCTGGTAGCTTGGGTAGCAGTAAGCCGAATAGAAGATGACTGGCGTACTAAGATGGCAGCGCGCGCATGGTGCAGTAGACCACGAGGAGCGCGCTTGCTTTGTTTATGCTTAGTTCAGTGACGCCAGGCCTCTTGATTGTAGTTCCACGAGTGTTCTGTGCTTTGTTATTGCAAAGTAAATAGTAATGTATTTTACGAATTTAGGTTCGTTGCCTTGTAGTATACTTGTGGATTACAATATTCAATTTAAATATGTATGTGTTTATCTGAAATATGAATGAAGAAATATTCTACGGGGTATTAACATACCTATCTGTCTATTTCTCGTTTTCATTCCCCGCCCGAAGGGCGGGGCGGGCCTCTCAGAGGGTGACACCCTCGCTCAGGCCGGGAGAAGTGAAGGGGACTGGGAGGTGTGAGAAATGAGGAAGGTGGGTAATGCGGTATGAAGAAGTTAAGGAGATGAGAATAACGGATGTGTAGGTTATTTAGTGCTTTGTGGACAGATTTACAAATACTTGTATAGGAGGGAAGTCAAGAAGGGAAGGTTTAACCAAGGTTGCAAGGGATAAGATGAGCTGCAAGGATGTGATAGAAGGAAGAGAAGTTAACAAGAGAAGTGAGTAGAAGGCTAAGGAGGTGAGAGGTTGGCGATGGTGGTGAAAAGTAACGGGGTGGGGGTGGATTAGGTCGGAGATGTGGACTAGGTGGGTGAGGAGAGGGGGCAGGCCGGGAACGGCGACGATGTGTGGTATGTCGGGGCGAGGTTTGAGGGGGCGAGCGAGATGGTTCAACTCGATGGTGGCGGCCATAGAGGTTTATCCCGTCGTCGATGAGGCGTTGAGCGTCTTCGGAAGTTGGAAGATGGAGTCTGACTAAGAAGGTCGGACCGTCGACGTTGTGGATGCGAAACGCTCTTCTCACGGGCAGTCCTGACTGGCGGAGTTCCTGAGCGATGACGTCAGCTGGTATACTTGGTTCCACACCGCGAACGACGCAGCTATAGAGGATATTACGGTTCGAAGGCGGTTGCGTTGATGGTGGACGTAACATAGTTCCAGGAGTATCAGGAGTAACAGTTCCCTCGGCAAGTGACTGAAGAGATGTGCTTTGGGGACGTGATAGATCAGGGGTGGGAGGGATGGGGAGAGAAGACTTCATAAGGGGGAAAAGATGGGACATCGTTGTGGTGGTAATAGGAGTGTTGAGTGAGGTATGCGCAGAGGTGGTAGTGGTGGTGGTAGTAGTAATGGCAGTAACGGTGGTGGTGTAGCTAGAGGACACGTGTGCTGGTGATGACGAGGATGGAGGAGTTGTGATGGGCGAAGCGGCTGTAGCAGGTGCGTTGTCCATGAGCTGCGCGAGGACGTTGGAAGGAGTAGATTCCACACGGTGAAGGCGATGTTGGATGAATACATCATTATCGTGAAGGTTGAAGTAGGCATCTGCAGAGTCGATATACAGAAGTACATCCGGTGATGGTGCGGGGCCGTCGTAGAGTCGTGCGGCACTATGAACGCCGAGGATGCGCAGATCGGTCTGGATGGCTTCGTCGGAGATTGCAAGGTCAACATCACGGACTATAAAGGTATAATACATGGCGGGAAGGCCGACTTCCAACTTGGTGTCTGGCCGATATGCTTTGTTGGGTCGGCTGGGTGCAATGTTAGAGTTGCTGCGTCACCCGGCCGAATCAAAAATAGTTTGGGATGAGGTAATGGAGAAGACAGTCCACTGTAGAAACAGACGACGAAGGCGTGTTGTCGAGAAGTGAGCTGTGATGTGTTAACATACCGCAGTGTTCAGCTTATGGATGTACAAACAGAACCGATAAGCAGAAGGTGAAATCATTTCATCGGGGAGTTTTATACTGTACGTAAGAATCTTCCTAGGGTAGTGTTTTGAGTTTTAGGTTTATTGTACCTTTTTTCGCATATTCCGGGAGAAAAATGGCAATTAATTTTTGTAGGTTTCCTTTCTCGAGACCCGAACTTCTAAGATCATGGATTATCAGGCGGGAGAATTGGGAGCCTTCTAAAACAGCTGTTCTCTGCTAGGATGGATCTCGTGAGATCTCTGAAGTTAAGCAACATTGGGCGTGGTCAGGAGTTGGATGGGTTGCCACGCGCTGTTGGTGGGGTAAGGGAATGGAGGAGCGGAAAGGAACTGGCCACACTACCGCACGTAAACTCCGGCTCAGGAACACCTCTGCGGAGGTTCGGACCTGCATTCGGGCAAAATAACCCTTACCTTACCTACTCGGATCACTTAGAGGAAGACTGTTTAGATAGAAATGGACAAACTGTACACCGTAGAAGTGATGTACAGCCAACTGTTTTCAATTTTACTGAACATTAACTGCAAGTAAAGATTTACTTATATATTTTTTATTTCTCATAATTAAACCGACGGTTTCGATGAAATAATTGACGTGACCTTCTAACAATCTTAGAAAATGAAGTTTGGAGGAATTATAGACCTTATTTACATCAGTAATAATTATGGGTTTCAGACACTGGAGTGGTGGGAGAAGGGAAAGTGAGGTGGGTGTTTGGGGCTATCCCATTATACTATTCGTGGTATTTGGGACTCTTTTAACTGGTGTTACATATTTCTGATGATGACTATCAATATCGCTTTGCTAGCTGAATTTAATTAAAGAGGTCTGTAATAGTAAATTAAGCTGCAGGTAATGTGATATATTGACAAGTTTTGAATATTTGCTGGTTTTATAAATGTGTACATTTGCTTCAATTATATTTTAATTTGATAATATGCGCGTTATTTCATGGAAAGAGGAAACAGAAATTCAGTATCAAGCACCGATTACGATATGTCGAATCTAGGCCTGTGTAGTGAGCTACGTTTATAGGTACATCATTTTAAGAATGCATAATTTCATGGTATACATGTATACAATTTACAGCAATGTTTCCAGAAACTGGTTTTCACTCGTATTGTGTTACCGATCGCTAATTGCATGTATTCAGCACCTAAGTTAATATTTGTCGGCCGTTATTATACACTCATGTTTATTGCTATCCCGGAGATTTACTGACCTCGGAATGACGTGTCAGTGATCCCAATGTCCTTATGCTTTGAGTGAACATGTCTCTATATTTTTAATTATTCCAATGCGCCATTAATTGCGACTTAAAATTGACTATATTATCATTGCTTCCCCATAAGGATCTAGGTTGGGTACGCCAACATGGCGAACCCGCGCTCAACTTGGCGTACTTTCTCCTGCAGCGGAGACCTGCCATCAGCGATCCATGTATAGAGATCAGTGGTGGACACTATAACGTGGGCTCAACGATAGATTAAGGATGTCGCGTGTATTTTAATTATCGTTAAGGATGACTAGACATTGTAACGTTGACACAACGACAGCATTAGGATGCCGAATGTACATAGCCAAGTCATAGGTTACGAATTTTTTGCGAATCGATTTGATCGATGTTAGCGTTTGCAGTAGTGGATACGAGCGTGGAAGATATTAGCAGGTGCTATTTAGGCCATGTTTGGGCATATTCCTTACTAGCCGGAAGGTGCGTTTCATCAGTAGCGGTATGGATGTAGGGGTTGACCCACGTGGAAATCTGGCTAATGGAGACTGATCCCTAGTACTTAGCCGTGTGCGTTCAAGTTCGATGAACTTTCGTTTCTATTTGTCCTTTTTATTTACTTTAAGATTTATTGTTCGGGTGTACGGCATGTTATGATAATGCCGTGTGTTGACACTTAGATAAGTTTTGTAGGATTTATACCACGAATGCGGTTTCGATTCGTCAGCTGTTATAATGTGTTTTTTTTTTCATTTTAAGTTATTCACATTATTTATGTGAGACGTTGATCTAACGGTCACTTGTAGTTTGGTTTAATGGGACAAGTGTAGGTAGACAGATTTGTAATTGTAGTCGTAGTTATAGAGAATTGGAAAGATTTCCCGTTGTTTGTTTTATGTCGTGGACTTGTATTTTAATGAATTTAACGACGTAACTGTTTCATACCTTGAAAGTTGGTTTAGTAAGAACATTTTCAAGTGGTTTATCACGTTTCTTTAACTTCAGTGTTCGGCGTTTCTTCTAAACACATAATGCATTAATGTTTTGCTGCATTTCGCAGTTTTCTTACTTCAGAACGATGTAAAGTAAGATCCCCTCGGATCAAGTGTTATCAGTTCCTTCTGAACATCTGTTTGGGGTGATGCGTGTTTCAGCATCGGGATTCCTCTGTAACTTTGCGTGTCACGAGATGACGATACATGGTGGAATTTATTTTTTTATTGTGACAATTGCTGTTAACTTGCAATGAACACCATGCTTTCAAGTAATATTTCGCAACTTATCCAAAGCAGTTTGCTTCGATTTTTTTTTTTTTGCTACTTGCTTTACGTCGCACCGACACAGATAGGTCTTATGGCGACGAAGGGATGGGAAAGGCCTAGGAGTTGGAAGGAAGCGGCCGTGGCCTTAATTAAGGTACAGCCCCAGCATTTGCCTGGTGTGAAAATGGGAAACCACGGAAAACCATTTTCAGGGCTGCCGACAGTGGGGCTCGAACCCACGATCTCCCGGATGCAAGCTCACAGCCGCGCGCCTCTACGCGCACGGCCAACTCGCCCGGTAGTTTGCTTCGATTAAGGTTCCATTCGGGGGATGCTCCGATATCCAATAGGATAGTCGACTGGTGGATAATCTTAATTAAATATAAATCTGAAATTCTACTTATGGAAGGCCAGATTTTCAAGGGCTCGTGCGGATTAACTCTCAGTTATCGTTTGGATCAATGTTGCCCGATTTTCAGGTTTTTCTGTTCTTTTTCCTGGTTTTTGCTGTCCACGAATCTTATATTGCCTTTCCATTCTTTGGAAGAAAATACTATAAACAATTTCAATATATTTTTACCCCTCACGTTATGCATTATGACTGCGTTATAACATGTTGTGACAAATTTAACTGATTTTTCTTGCTGATTTAGTAAAACTAATTATCATGATTACATTGAATAACATTTTAGAAAGCACGTTTTTTGCTCCTCATTTGAAGTAGTTATGTTCTTCTCTCAACCCCATCGATTGGTCAACGAAGTGACAGAAAAAACTCCTAACGACTCCGAGATCCGAAAGACGACATTGCTCTACCGAAGTAGGCGAGGCAGATGACCAGCGATGGAACGGTAGGTTTTTAAATGGTTCAATATAAACGATATCGTTGGTCTGCGTTGCCTATGATTAGTACGCACTGTGCGAGGAACACCACGGGATAGTACGAGTCTCTATGATTAGTGCACCTATGTGAGAAACTCCATAGGTCTTCATTACCTGTGCGACGTACAATACTTGTGAGTAGTACCATAATGTTTGGAACACCGTGAGTCTACGCTACTTTTGATTAGTATCGCAACTAGAGAAATACCCTGGTTCTACTTTAAATATCATTACGAGGTGCTGTTGACCTGGATGTTGGACCCCCTTACACAATAAGCATCATCGATTCAGGATTGTGGTTTGGTAGCAGTCCCTTGGTCGGTAGTACTATTGTTTTAAAATAGTTTCTGGGAAGGTGGGGTATTGCGGGTCGGATCCACTGATTGTTTTAAGTTCATAATTGTTAATCGTCATCATTTTGAATTCTACTCAGTGGATCGATATTGGATTTGGCTTTACGTTGCACCGACACAGATAGGTCTTATGGCGACGATGGGACAGGAAAGGGCTAGGACTGGGAAGGAAGCGGCCGTGGTCTTAATGAAGGTACAGCCCCAGAATTTGCCTGGTGTGAAAATGGGAAACCACGGAAAACCATCTTTAGGGCTGCCGACAGTGGTTCGAACTCACTATCTCCCTTAAGCGACTGCAGCTCTCAAGCTCAGTGGAATTATTTTTAACTTGCAGTATTGGGAGTTGGCTCCGGTGATTATTTTAAATTAATGTTTATCCTTTCATTTTTCTTCATCACGTTTTGAATTCTAGTCAGTGGATGAATTTTGGACTCTTAAATTGTCATTGCATTTCGTCTCATTTCGTACCATTAGGAGCCAATGACCTAGATGTTGGGCCCCTTTAAACAACAAGCATCTTCTATTCTACGGTCGCAGGAGACTTCGGCTGCATTCATTCTCGTGTTGAATTCTTCAATAAGTCGACCGTAGTCAGCTCTCGCGAACCAGGATACCTAAACGTTTTCACTCACAGCAGGTCGTCGCCGTCTACTTTTATGATTCTTGTGCGTCTGATTGGACAGGGCTAGAACTCACGGCTGGCCCCAACCGATGGCTGTCCTGAGAATGGTTTTCCATGGTTTTTCATTCTCCTGCACTAAGGCGAATGCCAGGTAAGTGCCTAGTCTAAGCCACGGCTGCGAACCCCCTCACCTTCTCCGAGCATCTCCTTCACAGTAACAAATCTCCCGACCTGAGAGACGGCGTTACCGTCTAAGAGACCCACTTCCCCCTTCCGGGGAGGAAAGAAAACATTTTAATAGTAGTAGTAGTAGTAGTAGTAGTATTACTAGTAGTAGTAGTGTCTGTTGCCATATACTCAGTTTTCTTCTTGTTGAGGCGCAGGCCGTATTGAGCCAGTCGGTCGCTCCATTTTTGAGTTAACCTTTTCCATCCCATGCCCGAATTAACTCGGATGTCAACATGTCACCTTTTGTCCCAAACACGATTTAACTCGGAGTTTATGCAATGCGCTCTTCTTCATTTTCGAATTCATTCTGGTTTTTTGATGTTCATCACATTCTCTGTTCAGACGACGGTTGATTCCTAAATCACCTTACCTTATGTGCCTTGTGTTTTTCTTTCATACCTGTCTTTTGAGATGAGTGCGCAGAACTGTAAAGAAAGCATGAAGGAAGATTATATTTTAAACATTTTAGGGGATGATGATGAGTCAGTCCCTTATGAGTATAGGGAAGGTAATTTGGAGTGAAACAAGATGTAGACATTTAACACGCCATCGTTAAGTTCTGGTAAAGAAAAGCCAAGAGAAAACTCTTGCTAATGTTGTCGTTTCATGACTGTTCAATAGCTGTGTAGATTCAAGGTATTTAAAGCCTAACCATTGTCGAAACATCCAGAAACATCAGGTATGGGGCATGCGTAAGGCTGAAAATAACTTGGGACTGTAAAGGTTAAGCATAATAGCGTCAGATTGTTCCCTACAGCGAACATGATATCATCGTTAGAGTCCACGGTAATGGCCGGAGCAGGTCATCTGTCACAGTGACCATCACTTAGTTAACAGGAGCGGTGATAGGGTGGTGAGGTCTTTGGGTGGTATTGCAGTAGTTTGAACGTGGCTGCACACAACTAACAAGATGTTCTGGCACATCATGTCCTCCAAGCACTAACCAGATGAGACTATGCAGCACCCGTTCAAAGGCCGTCTCAAGGTCCAAGAATGCAAGATGAAGCGGCTTGTTCTTATCAAGGTGTTTCTAGATTAAGAGTCATATGTAGCATGAATCACATCAGTTGCATTGCCACTATTAACATATACAGCTTTGTTGCTGGTAAACTTTGTGATCCCACGTGACACAGCAGTCGGATTGGGCGATAATTAGCACAATCAGTGAGATTTAATGCCTCTTTGAAGCACCACCGTTTGCTTCTAACTGGTTCAGTTCGCTCTACCTGTTGGTAAGTTTGTAGCTTGATGCGCAGCTTGCAGATCAATGGTCGGTGCTGTATGGCGACTGTCTCATAGAGAACTACAGTGACTCGCATAATTATTCGGACTCGTTAGTAATTATAGTCTTTGCTACATACTGTACCTATATTTCAGAGAAAATATTGTACACGCAAACTAGTGTATGTATCGGTATGAAGATGCTCTGTTGCCAGTGAGTCGGGGTTCAGCCTTCTCTGACGACCTGGCTGAAGAGCTGTGCTAGTTATCTTGCTGCATTCTAATAATGATAATATTGTAGCTCTGCTGGAAGATGATTTGGACGGGTGGCCTTTCCTGGTTTCTTCTTCTTATTATTATTATTTCTCAGAGCAGTCTCGACCTCTTCCACTTCAATTTTTTCTCAGGTCCTTTTACAAATAAAATGGTCGGGATTGGCTTCTAGGGGTATTCTTCGCTAGAGATCTTCTGAACACAGCTCCGGCAGCGTTCTGTCGCTTTTCTCCAATCAGTCAGAGGTTGGCATTTTATTATTGGAACCGTACAATTGATGGATGTCTGCTGTTCTGCGATTTATTCATTTAGCGACTCGGTAGGCGTATTTTTATCCTTCGTGTGTGTCAAGTTTTGCATAGAGATTTGAAAACCACGCGGATTTTGACGTGGCTACGTTTTTCTTCGTTTCACTACGTGTTGTTTTGTTCGCACTCCAACGAGGCGAGGTTCTGTCGGCAAAAAACCTACGTCTTTCAAAAGCCATGCATCTCAATCGATACGTCGGTGTTCTTCCAAGAACGACACGAGCAGCTCCTTTCAGCTTCATTCAGCTATCTTCCGCAGTGGTAATCGTCGGTAGTGTAATTCATTTAACGACGTCGGCCTCTTTGAAGCACCACCGTTTGATTCTAACTGGTTCAGTTCGCTCTACCTGTTGGTAAGTTTGTGGCTTGATGCGCAGCTTGCAGATCAATGGTCGGTGCTGTATCGCGACTGTCTCATAGATAACTACAGTGACTCGCATAATTATTCGGACTCGTTAGTAATTATAGTCTTTGCTACACACTGTCCCTATATTTCAGAGAAAATATTGTACACGCAAACTAGTGTCTGACAAAACCCAGTTTGACAGATTCAACACGGCGTCGAAATGTGTACTTTTAGGAAAGAGGAGAGAACCAGTGACCCTGAAACCTCAGAACGCAGTTAACGTGCTTCAACAAAATTATTCGGACACAAGTCAGTTGCCATGCATAGGTCGTGTACAGAAGAGCCACGGACAGTATGAACGTAAACATTCAATGAGTTAGAGTACTCTGTACAACTTAAGAGAAAATGGGCCGCAGAGGAAGAGAGAGCACAATCGAACAGCGGCAGCTAGTGATTTTTCCACCATACCAAAGGTAAAAGTTGTTAACTTGCTCAAATGTTACAAATGAAGAAAACCGAGCTCGATAGCTGCAGTCGCTTAAGTGCGGTCAGTATCCAGTTTTCCGTGGTTTCCCATTTTCACACCAGGCAAATGCTGGGGATTTACCTTAATTTAGGCCACGGCCGCTTCCTTCCTACTCCTAGCCCTTTCCTGTCCCATCGTCGCTATAAGATCTATCTGTGTCGGTGCGACGTAAAGCAGAAAAGTACAGTCTCTGATATTATCAGAAGATTCTGGGAGGAAGACAGGATTGAACATCTACCGCATACGGGACGTCCAAGAACTTTATCTGTGAGAGAAGATAACCCCAGAAAGACAAAAAGGAACCCAAGTCAAGTGCTCTAAAACTCGTTACGCAGATTGCCGCAGACACCGGAAAGAAAGTGCATCCCTAAACAATAAGGAGAGTTCTCAAAATAGGTAACTTTCAAGGCCGTATTGCAAGAAGGAAGCCCTTCATAAATCAAATTTATCGAAGAAAGAGAATGCTGTTTGCAAAGAGCATGTTAGAGAGGATAATGAGTGGTGGAATGACGTTATATTTGCTGATGAGAGTAGATTTAACATATTTCAGTCTGATGAGAGGATAACAGTTCGGCGGCGTCCTAATACTGAGCTTCAAGAGAAAAATCTGAAAGCAACTGTTAAGGATGGCGGTGGGCATGTAATAGTGTCGGGGTGCATGTCGACGTATGGAGTTGGTCAACTGGTTTTTATTGAAGGTAAAATTGACTACTTACAATACCTTAGAATACAGAGGGACAATATGAAAAAGAGTCCGAAATTATGGGGTTGGTGAACATTTTAAGTTTTATCAAGATAACGACCCAAAGCATATGACTTGGAATGTAAGGATGTGGTTGTTGTTTAATTACCCAAAGGGGCTTCATCCTCCCCTTTAATCACCGGACTACCGAGCTCGATAGCTGCAGTCGCTTAAGTGCGGCCAGTATCCAGTATTCAGGAGATATTAGGTTCGAACCCCACTGTCGGCAGCCCTGAAGATGGTTTTCCGTGGTTTCCCATTTTCACACCAGGCAAATGCTGGGGCTGTACCTTAATTAAGGCCACGGCCGCTTCCTTCCCACTCCTAGCCCTCTCCTGTCCCATCGTCGCCTTAAGACCTATCTGTGTCGGTGCGACGTAAAGCAACTTGCAATAAATAAATAAATAAATAAATAATCACCGGACCTGAATGCGATTGAGAACCTTTGGGACAAACTTGATAAAGAAATAAGAAAAACAACAATCATATCTAGAAAACAGCTGAAAAACCGACTTCAAGAAGAGTGGCAGAAGATATCTCCCGATTACACCCGGAAATTAGAGGAGAGCATGCCAAATCGACTCAGGGAAGTAATTAAAATGAAAGGAAAGACAACCAGGCGCTGAACCTTTAGGATCATAAGTAAAAAGGAAAGTGTCCGAATAATTTAGTGCAATATTGGTTTTATTTTATTTTTTAATCATTATATTTTCATTGACAGTGTTCGTTAGAAGAACGATGGACGTTTAGGTTTTATATTTCTTACAGAAACTTGTATTCAATTTATATCAGTGATTTATTATTAGTGGAAATCACTAATACAAAGGAAAACGTAATAAATCATGTCTGTCCGAATAATTATGCGAGTCACTGTACCTTTCGCATCGAGCATGCCTTTGAGTTCTCAAGGTCTGACAAGGATGTAGTTAATGAGATTTGTATTTGTGCCCATGTAGTACGCGATTAGACGTGAATCCCGTTTTGTGACAGGTGTTCGTGATGACCAGGTTATGAAACTGTCGATAATCGAGGATTTTCTGAATGTTGCCGTTGATTTCTCCATAACCATGCCTACTGTGGGCAGCATAGTCTTCATTTCTGCGACCTACAAGCACATTCACATCGTCAGTGATAAGGTAATCTTCTGGATGCACTTCGACGGTCTTTGGTTAAGTACGTATGGTAGAAGTAGTTTGGCTTGTGTGCGGGGTGCGGGCACTGAATAAATGAATTTTCTTTCCATCTGTGATGTATACAAAAATTCACCCGGCGGTAATCATACTGTTGAACTTCCGAGACACTGCCATCAAATTTGCAGGTACAGCAACTCCAATATCACAAGTTGTTCCGCAGGTACCATTGAGCGTTAGTTTGTAACCGCATTCAACAACAACAACAACAACAACAATAATAATAATAATAATAATAATAATAATAATAATAATAATAATGGCATGGCCTCAGCAACTGGTAGCAGCTTGCGTGTCACTTTAGACGTTCCTTTTTACTTTACCAAATGGCAGAGTAGACCAGATTGTTTAAATAAGTTTTTCGGGTAGACCCTAAACGTATTGTCGGGGCATACCATGTGCCAACGGCCATACCATGTTGAATACACCGGTTCTCGTCCGATCACAGCAGTTAAGTAATATTGGGCGTGGTCATTTCTTGGATGAGTGAGATCTACGACATTTAGTGAAGAATTGACCTTTTTCCGCCCTTCAAGAATCAGACTACTGTAGGGAGATCAGAAGAATGCACGTGCCCGGTGAGGCACGGGGCGAAGGGGTTTTCACCAGCAGAGCCAGTGATGCAATGGTTACCATAGCAACTCCGCTACTACCCAGGCGACTTTATATTATCTTCTACTGGCAGTTCTTCGCTCTTGTCAGTTGTAATCCAGCGAACTGTAAAGTGTGAGTTAATGTTTTCGTGTAGCAGATAAGAGCAGATAAGAGCCGATCTGTCTGGGCAGAACAGGAAGTTCGTGCTTGCAGGCCACACTCCTCATTCTTGCATTCTTCTCATCTCTACACAGTACTTCTGCCGGGTTTGCTCTGGCGATCTTGGAATCTTCGACGAAAGACAAGCACGCTGACCATTTAGTTATGGAAAATAACAATGCTATTTTGAACGTTCATTAAGTCTCTGTATATTTCTAAGATATCCCAGATTTTCAGAATATTGTTCCGCAAGAGTTCATTAGTGTGACGGAAGCCAACAACACGGAGTTGTCACATTCAAACTGTATCGAATGCCTCCGACCTAAGCCAGTTCTCGCGGAAATGGAAGGGCAAGGACATACTGGCTGCACCAGTAAGGTCGGCGTTTTACTTCACTGTCCAAGTGGATGTAGGTCTCTTAGAGAAGAACCTTCTTCTGATGACGCCTACCTGACACCAGGTTGAGCAGGACAGACGGTTATAGAGTAATCTGAGTTGTTCAATAGTGAACAGGATCCATCGAGCGACATTATTAGTTGATCCAAAAATTGAACTGCATCAAAGTTTCTAGTATGTTTGACTTTACTGATTGAATAATTTTGAGGCATTTGATCGCGTGTGGTGTAAATAGGTCGTATATTGTGACGCATGTTTATTTATTATTATTATTATTATTATTATTATTATTATTATTATTATTATTATTATTATTATGATATATTTATATATTTATTATTTATTTATGTATTTAATCCGTTTACCCTCCGAACCCAGCGAGGGATCCCACCACTACCACGTCAAAGGCAGTGTCCTGGAGCGTGAGACATTTGGTCGGGGATACAGCTTGGGATGGGGACAAGTACCTCGCCCAGGTGGCCTCACCTGCTATGCAGAACAGAGGCCTTGGGGGAGGGATGGGACCATTGGAAGCAAGAGGGAAGGAAGCAGCCATGGCCTTATGTACCATCCCGGCATTTGCCTGGAGAAGAAGTGGGAAATCACGGAAAACCACTTCGAGAATGGTTGAAGTAGGAATTGAACCCACTTCTACTCAGTTGACCCTCCAGGACCGAGTTGACACTGTTCCAGTTCTCACACCACTTTTCAAATTTCTTGGCAGGGCCGGGAATTGAACCAGAATTTCCGGAGGTGGCAGCTAATCGCACTAACCACTAAACCACAGAGGCGGACGTGAGATATGTTAAGAATTTTAAAAAGCTATTGGCTCGCATCAGAGGGGAATTTTACTTCGTTTCTTATATCCGTGACTCTCTTCAGGTAAATATTCTGTCGGCAGTTTGTTTTATATCCTTCCTGCAACTAAATTATAACTGACGATCCTTAAAACCCCACAAGCGCTGCTTTTCTGAAATAATCTAATTATCTGGTCAATATGATTTCGGCTTAACAAAATCACAGTGGTATGAGGTGCTACGAAGGTCAAGGATGAACTATGCATGGAAAAACATTTTCTTATTCTTTTGAATTATGAGTCACGGAGAACAATAATGCGAATCAAATTTATTTAATACTTCTTTCCTACTGATGAGATGAAATGTCGTATGGCTTTCAGTGCCGGGATATCCCAGGAAGGGTTTGTCCCGTAGGCGACCTGCACGTCGTGATGAGGATGAAATGATGATGATGATGAAGACAACACATACAACCAATTAAGGTTAAAATCCCCGACCGGGCAGAGAATCGAACCCGGGATCCTCTGAACCGAAGGTCAGTACGTTGACCGTTTAGCCAACGAGTTGGACTTCCTACTGATGAAAAAGGTAAACTCATCTCGTATTCCTAGAGGTGGTCCCGCTCTTCCCAGGCACGCCTCCATTGGACGGAGCTCGTGTACCTTTTTAACTATGTGTTTCTCTTGTCAATCAAACCCAGGCCTCCGAGGAGGACAATTAATTGTGCTAAGTGTTACACTACGAAAATTGATTCTTCTTGATAATAAGTATTGAAGAAAATCGAGTAAAGTTTTTGAGCGATGAGACTGAGATTACGATGGCCGAACTCAACAGTCTTCCTCCTCGAACGGGAACGGAAGAGTGATAATACAGCCCCGTAGTGTAGGGGTGGCGTGCCTGCCTCTTATCCGGTGGTACCGGGTTCGATTCTCGGCCAGGCCAGGGATTTTTACCCTGATCTGAAAGCTGGTTCGAGGTCCACTTAGCTTACGTGGCTATCTGATGGTGACATAGCGATCCCGACCCAGAAAGCCAAGAATAATGGCCGAGAGCTTTTGTCGTGCCGACCACATGACACCTCGTAATCTGCAGGCTTTCATGTTAAGCCAGCGGTCGCTTGGTAGGCCATTGCCCTTCGGAGCTGTTGCACCATAGCATTTCGTTTGATTTTTTTTTACTCGAAACATGCATTTATTAAATTTATCCTTCTTATTCATAACGCTTCATACTAAAAGCTCGCCTAAAAGCCACTAGATGGTTCACTCAAATTTTCATAACCTATGCTCACCTGTTACTTTGTGAATTATTGTTTCTCTTCCCGTCTCTTCAACTTCGTTTCAGCATGTCCTTCTTCCCACCCTCCCCTCCGCCCCGGACTCCCTCTTAATTTTTTCTTTTTATTCCCCTTCACTCACTTTTATTTTCATTTTCATCCTATTCTATTCTCTTGTCCTTGTCAGTAACTTTATTTTATGTATTGCATTCCACAATAACACGTGCTTTAATTGTGACTGAATACATTTTTCTGTGAATACGACTACTGTCTATTCAAATTGCCTACAGGTATTGGAGTATCAGATGGTCAGAGTAACGTATTATACGGCCACATTGTCGGCTTTCTTCACCGGATGCTTTGCCTCTTTTGTCAGACAGCTCCATTTTCATCATAAGCTGAGTACAGTCTTTTCCGCAGGATTAAAATCCTTGGGCGTGCTGGAATTCACAACCAGTGCCTTTGGGTAAAAGGCAGGCAGCTAGTCTTACACCAGGCTTGTTTTCAATCAATTGGCTATAAATAACATAAGAGATAATAAAAAATACAGTACACGATAATGATAATCTAACACAGCAGGCTATAATATGTCAAATTTAGCAATTGCGAAGGTTAGTGACTGTGTGTAACGCTCGAATAAAATGTAAATTATCACTCAGCTGAATATCTAATTTCATTTTTGTTTACAGCATAAGGCAGGGCCTCTCAGGGTGCATGCGCGTGGTGCATGCACTGTGCACGGTGCAAAAGACGACTTGGCTTGGTTGACCAGAGTGCAGACCCCCCACTCGATTTGTAGCAATAGCGCTTACTCTCTCTTTCCTCACGCCTGTCTCGCTCGCTCCGCCTGTCTCCCTCTGCCCCACTTGCTTAGTAGCGCTCCAAATCCAGGCTGACTTGAGCCGAGCATAGGCGAGTTGAGCCGAGGTTAGCCGAGTAGCCCAGAGACGAAGCGTTGATCCGAGCCATGCCGAGCGGCAGCGATGCACAGTGCACGGAGCTCTTGCGCCTCTATCTGCACGCGTGAGATTTTGGGCGTTTGAGAGGCCCTGGCATAAGGGAATGTTATAAGGGGCGATCAAAATGTTTCCGGTCGGTGGACGTACAGTCCTGAATCGGGATATCAGTCAGGAAAAATCTCCGTGAGCACTGAGGCACTCATACCATCGATGCACCAGGCTGTGATAAAACACCGTGTTGTGCTTGCTGCGCGAAGAAGACCGTAACCACCTGCTGCACATCCTCGTCCGACAGGAAGCGTCGCCCCTTAAAGGCCTTTTTGAGGGGACCGAAGGCGTGATAATCGCATGGGAAGAGATCATGACTATGGGCCTCATCCCCTGCCCGCTTGTTGTTGTCCATAATGGATGAGGCTTGCCTCCCAAATCGACCGGCGTCTTGTGTCAAAACGCGAACCGCACGGAACTTGGTCCACCATTCCACAACGGTGGTTTTCGACGGACATGCTACCCCGAACACATTCTTAATTCTCCGATGGATGTCCACCGGCGTTTGTCGTTTGGCAACCATGAACAGAATAACAGCACATTGGTCCTGTTTGGACGCATTTGGTAATAACGTCGCCATAGTTCACGTCACACTTAACGCACGCACCTTGACACGACACGACTGCCACACTAATCACTTTGCCTGCATATCCATTCATATATTCTCGCATCGGAGTCACGCTGCGTTGCATGTCGGCTGAAGCAACGCCCTCAAACGGAAACGTTTCCATCATGCATCGTATTAACAATAAAGTACTAGAATTACTTAGTCAATTAATTCTATCTATTAAATTTTATAAATACTTTTTAATTTTAGGACGGTAAGTGAAATTGAATCCAGGTGCAACAAAGCTATCGCAGTGTATTCACAGCTACGATCAACGTCATGCTGTAAGAAGCGACTTCTCTGAAGAAACTGTCTTTAATTTGCTGTACAGGAGCGAAAGGTGGACGAACTTACGATACGAATAAGATATCTTATGAATAAGTTAGAAGGAACAGGCATGGACGTAGGGAGAATGATTGCTAGTACGAACAGGTGGGAACAATGTGATTACGCTCGCCAAATTGAGGGATAAAGGGTAAATTAGAAATAAATTCCATGAATGAAGCTGTACACATACACTGGCTTTAGTGGTTGGATAATGAGAGATGAGTGGCGGGAGGGAAGGCTACTGAATCTATGAGAATAATGAACTCTGCCATGGAACGTGAGAAAAGTAAAGGCAGACTAATGTGACGCTTATTGGACAGAATTTTTAATGATTGATCGGAGGTGTGGAACTAAACGAGACCACAGAGCTAGTTGGAGATTCTTATTTAATTCACAGAGGCTTGCAGAATAAACGCTGAAAAGAAAAACTGTGTATATTGAGGACATATGTAAGTACTGCATACGTTATTGCATTGATGGGGAACATAAATCTCGACTACACGTAACCAATTTTGTGAGTCTAAAAACAAGTCTGATTCGAACTATTCTATAGTTCAATATCAGGCGTAATATTAACGAAGGCGTAATATTAACGAAGAATACAATTTTCCAGTTAACGTTCAAATATAGTGAAAAAGTTATACTAGGACACCAGATTTTCAAAATATATACGGTTAAGGTCCAATGAGTGTATCTTTATAAAACTGTATACGTGTTACCGTAAACATAATTAATTACAATTATAAGTAAGAGGCGGGTATTATGTATAGCCACCAATAATATTTGTTAAGTTTGACATACACAAATGAATGATTCATTTTACCACGTATTTTTACATGCTTTTTGAAAATAGTTAGTTTATTTAATAGTTTAACCGAAATTGAAACGTAGAAATGCAGGATCATTGCAAGTACGTAGAAGTTAATAACAAATGCGATAGACATCTAAACTTTAAAATTAAATGAATGTTTCCAAAAAGGTGAAGATTTCTTTAAAATATCCGGAATAATGTTAATATTGCTATATGGAAAATATAACTCTCAAACGAAGTGAAATAGCCTAAACTTGGAATATCAAAATATGTCTAAGAATTCAGTATGAACACGTGGAACACAAAAATACATGTTCTTAGTCTTCAAATAATTAACAATAATTTGTAAAATGCAAAAGTACTTTTGAAGTCAATCTTCATCATTAACTTTACAATACATATTTAAATGATTACAAAAATCTAAAGTTTAGTTTAAACAGTGCTCTTTACCATGGCACTTAGAGTTTGTCATTTTTCTTATATTTGGTTGAACTGTGCTTTCCTTTTCAAGAACACTTTCATATTGTGGACTACTGAAATGGAAGATTGCCTACACACTCCCTGTGAGGGACAGTTTCATTTCATACGTCATCTAATGAGAGTAAGTGTTCCATTGACACATTATTGACATCGGCACGGGTCTTTTGCCAACATCTGGGAATAATGTATAATTTTTACCACCAAGACACGGCGATCATTCATAATATACGGTATAACAAGAAACGCTGGCCCGTGATGTAGGGGGTAGCCTTCTTCCTACCGCGAAGCACCGGGTTCGATCACTACAGACGTCAGGGATGTTTGCCAGGATCTAAGGGCTAGTACGAGGTCTACTCATCCTACGTGAGAACAATTGAGATAACGGGATAGCGGCCTCGGTCTGGGAAGCCAAGAGTAACGGCCGAGTGAATTTGTCGCGCTGACCAAGTGCCACCTCGTATTCTACAGGCCTTCGAACCGAGCAGCGTTTGCTTTGTAAGCCATGCCCATCAGGGATTCAACACCATGGGTGAGGGCAGGTGACGAAATAAGTAGTACTGAAATAAAATTTTTAATAATGTACAGATATTATGTATAATGACCATATTTATAAAATTTACCGCAAAATAAATAAATAAATAAATAAATAAATAAATAAATAAATAAATAAATAAATAAATAAATAGTTGCCCGGAAGAATGGCTCAGACGGTGGAGAACTGGCTTTCTGGCCGTGAATTGCCGAGTTCGATTCCAGCTTATTGAGGTGGTATTTAAACGTGGTCAATTACGAATTCTTTTACGTGCCGGTAAATATACCGACGGGAGTCGTTTTATAATCGATCGCGTTTATATACAACTGGACTAAGTCGGAATCGAACCCACAATCTTAAGTTCAGAATGCCAGCGTTCTACCGTCTGACCCACTCAGCCCCATGGAATTGATTGATTAAGGATTAATTTTTATTTACTTTCTCACTTGGCAGTTATATCAGGGAAGAGATCGAAGCAGGCGGATGTCGTCACGCTGACCAAGTGACGCTCCAATATCTGGAGATCATCTCGGCAGACGAAGACTCTTGAAGGGTTGTATGTGCCATGGGTTGTTGGAGGAGTGTGTTCACCCTCCACCAGTGCCTCAAACCAGTATTAAAGTGCCAGTAATTTAAATCAGACCGTTCTCCCGAAAATTTACTGTACTGTACTATGTAATCCCATAGGTTACAGCGGAGGTCATTTCGGAATGAATCTACTGCTTTGCCTCCAGTACTGTATGAATCCGAAGGCTCAAAGTAGAATCAACATACGGAGTGCTTTACATTTACTTTTAATTCGTTTGTACAAGGAATTGTATCCCTGTTGTCTTAATTGTAAAATACTGAAACTTAAATTGAATGCGAAGAGGAGATTCTATAAAACTTCATACGAGCACCGAACGAAATAATATGCATGGCAACTCGTACCGTAATATATTCTTACCAAACTCAACTTCTTTTATTTGTTTGTCTCTCACAAATGCAATAACAACAGAGGAAAAGGTTAAGCTACTGGTATGCCAAGCTTGGAAATTTGATCAGCGTACTCTATTGAAAAGATGTTCGCGATAATAACTGAGGGCTATGGAGGTAATGGAATTGTGCTATAAAGGCTATTTATTGGCTCAAGGGTGTAAGTCGCTTGGGAGCGCAGTGAATCAAACGATTGGCCGTTACCATTGACCTCTTCACCCATTAGCGATCACAGTAAGGTCTCTTGAACACAGGCTAATATTACTGGACGTTGGTCCAAAACTGTGTGTATTGTCCTCAAAAATTTTGAGATTTTAGTTTATAGGACTAAACTACGTTTGTTTAGGAAGTGACATAACTAAGTATTCTTACCATTACTGTCTAAAGCCTTATCCATAGCCAGATTTTGTTGGAAGCTAATAGAGCACCTTCGTTCAAAATGTAATTTATCTTACACTGATATTTTGGTCATGTTATGTGTTTACAGGAATTTAAAAATAGTATAGTGTAATCGTTTTTCCGAAGTTACAAACAAACAAAAAAACAAACAAACAAACAAACAAACAAACAAACAAACAAACAAACAAACAGTTAGGCCTAATCCATGGACACTTGTAGTCATAACATCTATACATCAATTCATGTAAGTATGTGTGTACTTGGTACTGAAATAATATTATGACATTTTACAGATTCTTCTACTTTGCCTTGAATGTGAAATCTCTCTATATAAAAGTAAATAGACATGTGTGTCCGTATATTTCACCTTCCAGCCAAAATTACTCACCGCAGACCACTGGTGTTTGTGTGCGGTTGTAGCCTCTGGTTTCCCATCGTGCACTATGGTGGTTGCGTGTCGGTAGCTGTGGTGGCATGGTAGACATGGAGGTTGAAAGTGACCAACTACATAAAAAAATATACGTGTGTGTTCGTATATTTCACCTTGCAGCCACAACTATTCACCGCAGACCACTGGTGTTTGTGTGCGGTAGTAGCCTCGAGTCTCCCATCGTGCACATCTGTAGCTATAGTGGTGTGGTAGAAGGGGTGTCAAAGTTGGCCAACTATATTTAAAAATACACGCGTGCCCATATATTTCACCTTGGATACACAAATACCCACCTCAGACCATTCGTGATTGTGTGTGGTTATAGCCTCGAGTCTCCCATCGTGCACTATAGCTGTGGTGGTGTGGGAGATATGAGGGTTGAAAGTGACCGACTATATATAAACATAGACGTTTGTGTTCGTATATTTCTACTTGCAGCCGTTTCAGACTACTGTTGATTGCGTGTGGTAGTAGCTTCGAGTCTCCCACAGTGCACTATGGTGAATGTGTGTCGGTAGCTGTGGTGGTGTGGGGGATGTGGGGATTGAAAGCTGCCGATTATGTAAAGAAATAAACGTGTGTGTTCGTATATTTCACCCTTCATCCACAAATACCCATCACAGACCACTGATGTTTGTGTATGGCAGTAGCCTCGAGTCTCCCATCGTTCACTATAGTGGTTGAGTGTATGTAGCTGTGGTGGTGTGGGATATATGGGTGTCTAAATTGTCCCACTATATGTAAAATAGACGTGTGTGTTCGTATATTTCACCCTGCAGCCACAACTATCCATCGCAAGTGACTGATTTTTGTGTGTGGTAGTAGCCTCAAGTCTCCCATCGAGCACTATCAGTGGTGGTGTGGGAGATGTGAGGGTTGAAAATTACCGACTATATATAAACACAGACGCGTGTGCCAGTATATTTCACCTTGGAGCCACAAATACACACCGCAGATCACTGGTGTTTGTGTGTGGTAGTAGCCTCGAGTGCACTTTATTGGTTGTTTGTATGTAGCTGTGGTGGTCTTCTTCGCTAGATTCAAGTTCCGTCAACCATTTCTAACTCTATTCCAACCTGCACATCCTTCTTAGTCTCTTTACTTCTGGCCTTCGGTTCAGAGGGTCCCGGGTTCGATTCCAGGCCGGGTCTGGGATTTTAACCTTCATTGGTTAATTCCAATGGCCCGGGGACTGGGTGTTTGTGCTGTCCGCAACATTCCTGCAACTCACACACCACACATAACACTATCCTCCACCACAATAACACGCAGTTACCTACACATGGCAGATGCCGCCCACCCTCATCGGAGGGTCTGCCTTACAAGGGCTGCACTCGGCTAGAAATAGCCACACGAAATTATTATTATTACTGTTCCTTACCACCTTTAAAGGTACATAACTGTTTTCACGATTGCTTTAATCACATTCCACAGACTATTTACACTTTTATTTGTCATTTCCCATCGATCATTTTTAACTCCCTCATGCCAGTCTTATCGACCATATAGTGCTGCCTAATAGTTCTAGTTTTATAACCTTCCTTTCTGTCACATTTGCCGTGCCGTTTACTTTGACATATTAACTAGGTCTGATAAGACATCAAATCTTTGTGACAGGGGTGGTATCTTCTCTCTAGACAAATACAACAAAATAAAAAAATCAACTCTCAACGAGTAGTAAGAGGTTTAACGTAATTATATTCGCTTACCGTTATGACAGTTTCCTTAACTAGGACTTCTAGTTCACAAAATGACAAACTCGTAACTAGCCCACATTTACAAACTCTCTTGACATCGACGTAGATCGACATAATTAAGAGGGGGCGGGGGTTGTCTAGAACACCCTTACCAAGCAATGTTGTATGTATGTATGTATGTATGTATGTATGTATTGTCCCCTTCAAAAGTGGTAATAATTTATTAAAGGAGAATGATTTATTTCATCAGCGAGTTGCAACATTATTTAATCGCCAGGAGGGTGATATTTTACACTCCCGTGCTAGCGCGAACCAGCCGCCTGCGAACCGGTTTTCCCGACCTACCAAGAGAACGAGGAAGCAGGGTGAAATTCCTGTTAGATGTCCTTCAAACACATGTGTGTGTACCACGTGAGCGGGCGAGCAGCCTGATTGCGATCGATCAATAAATGCAAGGTCGAGTGACGTGAAACTAGAGCAGCCAATAAAAATGACAACCTTCACAGGAATGCAAATGATCCACCAATCAGATATAATTAAGAGGCACACCTACGTCTTAAGACAGTGAATTAATGATAATTCCGAAGGAAATTTTATAGAGGGTTTTTACTTCTGAACACTGGATTTGAGCGATACTCTGAATGCAGCTACGGCAGAGACTGGACGTCGTTACTCTGAATGCAGCTACGGTCGAGACTGGACGTCGTTTGCTTCACTGGGAGACTTTGCATTAGAGAAGGCACTGAGGTCTGAATAAACTGCAATTCAGACATTTGGAAAAATTCTTTACGATTTATTTAGGATTGTCATAAGATAAGTGTCCATCTCCAAGTTATTAAACATCGCGTGTGTATCCTGGACTATTGCTAAGACTTTTGTTAGTTTCAGCTTTTCTACGAGAACTCGGAAGAAGGAAGGTCGTTGGTTCGAGCTCGTTTAAAGATGGCTATCCAGTTCCGAGATGAATACTACTGTTTCCTGTGCACCTTCAGCTCCTCCATGAGTCACTAATCATGTAAGGCGTCGGACATGGGCAAGACTTTGTTCGATGGAAGGTGATGTGACCATGTACTAGGTCATCAGCCGGAATCCAGTTAACACCAGCCACATGAGTATTCTTTAAGAATTTATCTTTCTATCTTTCTGTAAAATGTTTGTAAAACGTAGCCTTACCTTATTCATTTAGATTTCTATTAGTTTAGCAGTAGTTTGACTTTTCAATCTTCTTTCTTCGGTGGGAGGTAGTTTGTGCTCTGGAATGAATGTGTATTTGGTTCTATTAGTTAGGGATGAGAGTGAATGTCATCGAGAGAGACCTCAACTGTCCTAAAAATTTTGAAAGCAGGAGAAGTAAAAGTAAATGAACCCCGCGTTAATCTTGAATGATTTTGAAATAATTTGAAAATTAATTGAGATAGATTAGGACAGTGTTCTAGTGTTTTTCTAAGTGTAAAATTTCATTCTACGATTATACGACATGTATGTGGGCTTTAATTCGTTTAGAGTCATCTGAATAATTTCGTATGACAGCTTTGCAAGTGAGATTAAGCATGGTCAATAATATAATAATAATAATAATGAGTAAAAATAATTAAACCTAATTACGGGCTAAAATTTAAATAAGGCCATGGGTTTAATGTTGGTTTGTTCTTGGAAAGAATTATCGTGTGCTCGCTTTATGTAAAATAGGCCTGGAACATGGCAATCCTCCGGACGGAGTAATGATGAATTATACGTATATTTTACTGTGTTATTAATTTGAGTATGACTTGCAGATGGATATTATATTTTGTGTGATAATTTATGCATCCATTAGAGTCATTTTAGAAGAGATGTGTCAATGGACATGATTTCTTCGAGCTTGAGTGCAGATTAATCAAGAGCCACGACATTATAGGTGAATAAAAATAAATGCCGCAACTCATGTACCGTAAGCGCGTATTCTAAATATTTGACCTGTGTTGTAGGTATTTTACTTACTTATTTTGGATGATTTCTGTTTAAAAGATTCCCTTGAACATCGTTGTATAATTAATTTCTGCATAAAAGTGATAACCTCAACTCTATCACACTCTAAATCGATACCTGGGATATACGTGATATAGTCATCTAGAGAATGATTTCCCTAATTTGGAATTAATCCAAAATTTAATAATAATGGGTTAGTGTTCGTGTAAATAATATTATAATATGGTCGTGTACCTATGTGTGAATGTGTGTTGTGTGATTTGATTATATTCTGTGTTTTGTGAATATTTCTTGAATAATTTTGTGATGATATTCTCCACTGTGTGCGTCAAATTTTGACCGATTTACATTATTTCGCGTGTCCGGGATTTGAGCAATTATGAATCTTTAGAAGATTTTATTATAATTCAAGGTAAATTAGGGTCTAATTCACTAAATTAAAGTGAATAAGAGAAGGCAACGTCCGTGGATTGATGTCACGAGATTGAATTATTAGTTGTTGTACAGTCACTTATTACATAAAAACGAGTAAAGTTTAGGTTGATTTGAGTTCAAATAAGAATTTATTATAAGAAGTAGTCACTTAATAATTATAAAAATGAATTAATTGATGAAGGGAAAGTCTAAGGAAGACTTATTAACCACAATTTTTTGAATTAAATAATTTTCAATAATTTTTATAAGGAAGAGAAAATGATCATTTTCTTGTAAAATAAAAACGAGATCTAGAAGGAATATTTTAATTTAAGCAATTTGATTATCATTATAGGAGAGTGTGATACCAGATATTATTTTGATTTTCAATCCATTTTACAGTAAATTAATGATCCTTATTATTATTATTATTATTATTACAGACAAGAACATTCGTTGAGCTTTAATTTGATCAAGATTCCTTATAGACGATAGCACGAGGAGAAGAGATTTCCAAGAATCAATCCCAGATTTTGTAAATTTAATTGTTTTATTGAAAGAGTGTTAGTTTTTAATAAATGTATAAACCTATTTTAGTTTCCTTTCATTTGTCACTAGTCCTTCATCTATTCCTGCCTTTAAAATTTTCTGCACAGCCGATAGCGAACGGTCCACCTCTGAGACCCTCGCTCTCCGGCGAGCTGAGCCCGGCATGATGGGGGCAGTATGTACCATGTATGTATGTCTAACCCTTGTTCCTTTGCTGTAGGGGATCGGGTGTGAAGTGAGATTAATTTTTGTAGGCAGTTTTAGCGGTCGGATGCCTTTCCTAACGTCAACCTTATCAGAGGAGTTAACGAGATGAAATGAATGACGTGTTATATGGTAGTAGGAAGGGAGGGGTTAAACCCGGTGCCGGCACATAGCCTGCGCCTGTTATATAGCACCTAGTGGTCTGTTCAAGGCTTAACTTCACCATCCGACGGACGAATCATTACATTACATTACATCTGTATTGCCCACCATAGTACACATCATCGGTATCAGGTAATAAAGAAAAACTAGTGCATGACAGAGCTAACTATTTAACTACCATTAAATATATAACTAATTTCATAATAAATCTACTGTGTAGCTTCTCACACATGGGCGGATAGCCAGCTCCCTATGCAAGACGCTACCTCTACACCTAACTAAACTAACTACTTAACTACATTAAATCTATACTAATTCTACTCTAAATCTGTCTGGTCGCGACATCATCGCCTGGTGAGGAATTGGTGCCTCCCTTTCCTGGGTTGCCACGACCAGCCATGTCCCATTAGGCCGAAAACCGAGACCTCATAGACCCCTTAAGCTGTCAATGATCAGTTTCCACACCACTCCTTTATGTAACAGCCCACATGTAAGCGGACTGCCAGCTCTACACGTGCCCTGCCACACTTCCATTCTCCTGCCGAGACGGACGCTATTACGCGGCTCACCTTTCACTGTCTCATTGACAGCTTACTTCCTCTGATCTAATACTCTTCTATACCTTACTCTACACGTGCAGACGTTCCAAATCAAAACTTTATCTTGAGATAGGTCAGGCCTATCTCTCCCTCTCACAGCTCCACGTACACTTCACGATCTCGCTTCTTCAAACTTATCTCTTAACATAAAAACTATTTCCGTTTCTACACATACACGTAACAATATATAATACAAAATATACTACACCTTTACGTATTGTATCCTTCATTTATGTACATACCATCCAAATTACGTAATACTCCTTCCTTCTTCCTATTTATCTAAACCTTACCTTTTAAACCTAAGCCACTACCCTTTTCTCAGCACTATATTCTACATACACTTTACGCTACGCACATACAAACAGTCCCTCCTTCAAATCTCATACTCTGTTCACATTTTCTCTTCATAGTTCTTTCCACACTGTCTCTCTTCTTCCTCTTCGTCTTCTTCTTATTCTTCTTCACACTATTGTCTTTATCTTATTACTGCTTCTTACACAATTCTATCCTTACATTTAACAATAGTCCTATAAGTTTTTAATAACTAAATCAATTATGTCCATCTCTTTCACATTTCATCTCCCCTATCTACTTTTTTATTCACTCAATTTATTTACAAATCTTTCTCTTACCACGTTAAAAAATTTAGAAATATTGGTTCCTCTCTCCCACTCTCTACACACTCATGATGTCATCTTGTAAACTTTACCTAACTTCTCCATTTCCGTCTTATTAAGTAATTTCCCTTTCACCTTATCAAAAACTTCACACTGGTTGAATATATGTAAATCCGACCTCCCCTCCCCACACAATACACACATCCTTATTTTCCATCACTACCCATCCCCTATTTTTCGGTACGCCTAACAGCCACCAATACAAACCTCTCTTTGCTCTTCACTCCTCAAAATCTGGTTTTGGACTCGTTACTTCTGTAATTTTTGTTTGCTATTTGCTTTGTTGTACCGACACAGATAGGTCTTACGGCGACGATGGGATAGGAAAGGCCTAGGAGTGGTAAGGAAGCGGCCGTGGCCTTAATTAAGGTATCGCCCCAGCATTTTCCTTGTGTGAAAATGTAAAACCACGGAAAACCATCTTCAGGGCTGCTGAGAGTGGGGTTCGAACCCACCATCTCCCGGATGCTAGCTCACAGCTGCGCAACCCTAACCGCACGGACAACTCGCCCAGTACTTCAGTTTATTTGTTTAAAACTGATAGGGAATATCTATTCCTACATTCCATTAATAAACTCGGTCTCTCTATATCTAATATTCTCTCATTTATATTCTTTTCCATATCCATTCTTTCCTCTTCCCCCACGTAACACTCCTATACTCCCACAAGCCTAGTTTTTGCATCTTTTTGTTACACTCATTCACCAATATCCTTCCTTCCCTACTCTTCAATGAAATCTATAAGTTTCCTGTATTAATTCCCCTCCTTTTCCTTCCTCCAATCTTATCCAATACTTTATCACCCTCTTTACCATTTCTACCTCCATAGACTCTTTGCAAACTAATATAGTGCCAGCATTCACCGTGCAGTTTGCTAGTCCCATCATAATATTGCTGAATTTCTCCACTACTTGGTTTAATTCCACCCTTTCGTCTTCCAATTCCCATACTTTTTAAGGTGGGTAATAAAAGCCAACGCCATCCTAACACGTTGGGAAATTAGTAGTTATTTATCATTCTCTTGGACGAATAGTGTTATGTTTATTTTAACTCTTGTGTATATAGTTGTATTTATTTTATGTGCTTAATGAGATACTTGTAATATTTTGTAACTATTCACCTATGACTCTGTCCATTGCAACTGCCAGTTGCCTAACGACAATAAAATTATTCTATTCTATTCTATTCTATTCTATTCTATTCTATTCTATTCTATTCTATACTTCCACCACAAATAACATTTTACTCTTGACCAGTGATTGAAGCACCATTTACTGGATTTTGTATTTAATATCTGGGAATTCATTTTATAATAGACCTACTGCTGCAAGCGCTCCTGTTCCTTTTAATTTGGCCCTTCTACACTGTTTTTTTCACGACCACTTATTACTTATTGTTACTCCCAAATATTCTATTTTTTCTACTGGTATAATTCCCTCATGATTTACCTTCCAGACTACCTTTTCTTTCTATCTCTCCTTTTCCTACATACAATTATCTGTGTCTTTCTCACGTTTACTCTAAGAGACCATCTCCTGGTATAATTTACCACCTCATCTAACCCTCTTCGCAAACCCCTTGCCGTCAGTGCTAGGATCAAAATATCGTCTGTGAATAGCAAACCCGGTACTTCTCTCTTTCCTGTCCATGAACAGTGCCATCTCACTCCTTCATGGTTCTCTAATATATTATTTATAAATAATATAAATAATGTCGGGGATAGTTTACATCCTTGTTTCCCACCTATCTTCGACTCAATACAATTACTCAACCCTCCTCCCTGTAATTTGATAATCAGAAATAGCTTCTCAAAAATTATTTTAATTGACCCCTCGTTTTCTTCCATAACCCTATCTCCCTTAATCTCGTAAATTACGCCTCCCTGCTTACTGTATCAAAAGCTTTTTCCAAATCCACCGCCGCTATATATAATTTGGTCACTGCTATCTTCACATATTTCTTTTTTTTTGCTAGGGGCTTTACGTCGCACCGACACAGATAGGTCTTATGGCGACGATGGGATAGGAAAGGCCTAGGAGTTGGAACGAAGCGGCCGTGGCCTTAATTAAGGTACAGCCCCAGCATTTGCCTGGTGTGAAAATGGGAAACCACGGAAAACCATCTTCAGGGCTGCCGATAGTGGGATTCGAACCTACTATCTCCCGGATGCAAGCTCACAGCCGCGCGCCTCTACGCGCACGGCCAACTCGCCCGGTCACATATTTCTTAATCAACGTGTTTAGTATCCACACATTATCGACCGTATTTCTTCCTTTTCTAAATCCGTTCTGATAATCCGATATCCTTCTATACTGCTTCGCGCATTTCTTTATCCTATTAGCCAAACTCCCTGTATACACCTTCGACAATGCATCTAACAGCGTTATCCCTCTATAATTATTCGAATCGCTTCTAACCCCTTAATTTTTGTAAATTGGGTATAAACACCCTTTCTCCATTCCCTCGGATATTTATCACTTTCAAACAACCTGTTAAAGAATGTTACCACCCCCGCAACATAGCTTCATTGGCTCCTACTTCCCTCCAAACACTGTTAGTGATGCCATTCACACCGCCCGCTGCCTGAGGTTTTGCATTATTTAATACCCTAATTACTTCCTGCCCTGTGGTATCCTCATCTAATATCTGATTTACCATTTCTAATTCTCTTACTATATATCTCGTCCCAATTTCCTATACCAGTTATCTTCCCCTCCTAAAAGCCTCTTAAATACTCCACCCAATCTTATTCCCTTATGCTCTTACCCTTCCCCATTGGTCTCGCTCTCCTTATCTTGTTTATAGACTCGCAAGTCTTCTTTATTCTATTTTCCGCACAGTATCCATTTATTCTTTCTGTCTCCGCCTCTTCCCACCCTCTTTTTTCATTCAATACACCCTTGTAATCTCTTCTTAATTTACAATATTCCTCTCTCTTACCCTGTTCCCCTACCTTCCTAAACTCCGCTAGAGCTCTCAATACAACCTCTCTTTTCCTGCTACACACTTTGTCAAACCACCCTGCCCCTCTTATTCTTTTTTAAACCTCCTATACTCTTACCTCTCCTTCCCGCACTCCGCACTGGAAGTTCTATTAACTCTAATACTCCATCTATGTCCTTTTCTTCCACCGTCCCTTCAATTCCCACTGCCAATATTTCTCTCCTGTTCATAAGCTCCAATATCAGTTTCTCTCTCGTTGTCTGATTCTAATAGTATTTCCACCCCTCATCCCTATACCCCACCCCTTTTTCTCTCTCCTCCATTCTCTTCCTCTACGTCCCTTCTCCATCTTTATTGGCATATGTTCTGTCACCCCACACTCTAACACTTCAAAACTGATAACTCTCCTTAAGGCTATCTCCGAATATATTCCTATATCAACTACACTCCTCCCATTCGTTGTAATGTATGTCAATTCCCCATTACAATCCCCCTCTATCCACCCATTTAAAATATATAAATCTTATAGTGCACATAACCCCAGCAGCCTTTCTCCATAACTTTTTAAACCTTTATCTTTACTCCTCATTCGGCACCCCATAACTTCCATATCCTCCCTCTCATAGTTCGGCACTCTATTGCTAACTCTTGCATTTCAATCATCCATTAAAACCATCCCATCTTCTTCATAAAACCCTTTATTGTTATTTATTTCCTCAAGCAATTCCTCGAAAAATATTTATTCGCAAATACTGTTTAGGATGATTGTATAGAAGAGCCAAGCAAATTGCCTCATAATCTCCTCTCCCCATTTTTATTCTCAACCATACCACCCCGTCTACCTCACTATGGATTCTATCTACCCTCTCGGCAACCTCGTTTCTTATTAATACTAGTATTCCCCCTGGGTCTCTCCCCATCTTCCCTATTTTTCTTATCACATTTACAACTCTATATCCATACTATTCAATTTCTACCCCCTGCCAAAACCACGACTCCACTAAGGAAATATCTCTAAATTTTTAACTAATTCCACAATTTCTCTATTCCACAACTTCCCCACTAACCCCTCAATGTTCAGCTCCCCTATCGACATATATAGTTATTTATTATCTAATTATCTACTCCCCCCTCTCTGCTTATTTGTTTCTCCACTGTCTGCCTTGCTTCTCGTAATTCTCCCTTGTGTTCTCTCCTCCACCCTATTATCTCCCTTGCCTTTCTTGTCCCCTTCCTCCTTTCCATTCTCCGAGCCCGATCCCTTCCTACCCCCATAAATCTTTCAGACTTATCTATCTTCCCCTACTCATACTCTGCATTCTGTCCACATTCCTATCTGTATTCCCCTTCATAAGGGACGCGGGATCACTTCCCTGTCTAATTATGTCTCTCACTTCCACTTCATCTCCTATTATCTCCTCACTCTCGTCCGCTTGTGTCTCTTTCAACGTTTCATTGACTCCTGTACTGCTTTGACTCACCAAAGTTTCTGCATTCACCAATAGCTGACTGCTGACGCTGCCATTTCTTCTGTCTCATCTGCCTCCGTTGATGACGTCTTGTGCTCGGTCGCTGCTACTCCCCTCTTACCCGCCGATTTCCAGCTTCTGCAGTCTCTCCGGGGCCAATGTCCGCGACCATTTCCGGTGCTCTGTCATCAGACACTTTCCTACTATCTTTGTTCGTAAGCCCTGTGCTCTCGCCTTCCACATATGTCGCTTTAAAATTTCCGCCTGCTTCCTCTCTTCCTTGTCTATCTCTGCCTTCAAATATATGTTTGAACCTTGTAAATTAACTGCATTTCATAGTAATACGTCCGCCATCAAGATTGAAATAAGTCTCATTTTCACCGGCGTATTGCCATTATTCCTTCCTACTCTGTATAAATCATCAGTGTCCACTTCGGAGAAGTTCACTTTCATTTTTTCGCTATTATATCAACCATTTTTAACACCAACTCCACTTTCGATTCTTTCTTAACTCCTGGTAACCCGTACACAACAACATTTTTCCTTGCTGACTCTTGCACCACTGGCCTTGTTCCTTTCTTTATTTCTGCCAATTCCTCTTCCAGTGCACCCACCTTTTCTTTCAGAATTCCTACTTCCTCCTCTAAGTCCGCTGTCTTATCATTTACACCACCAATTTCTTCTTTTATACATTTTTAGGTCCTTCATCTTTCTTATTTGTGTGGATCGCTGCTCCTGCAGCATTTCTTTAATCTCTTCTCCCTTACTTGCTTCCTTCACCACTCTATTTCTTCCAACTCCTCCCACCCAAATGGTTCCGAATTTCGACCTGGGTTCTTCTCTCTTCCTCCCACCACCAGCAACGTTGCTATCACTACCGCACACTACATTATTTTTAACAGTCCCTTTGTACTGATTTTCTCTCTCCTTCCTTCCACTCCACACGTTTTTCAGCACCATCTTGCTCCTTTCTAACATTCTATTTCTATCCTGTACTGCTACGCCGTTATTCCCATCACTCGTTCCTCTGACACGTCTACACTCTACGCTGTCTCTGTCACCATCAACAGCGCCATATTCCCTCACTCAAAATGAACATTGCGGGCCGGTTTGAAATTTAATCTAGGCTATTGGCACACAATTTAATTATTAGAAATTGTATACCACCACCTCACATACTGTGCCGGCCAACATTTTGATGATGAAAATGTTTTCGACCAAGGGGACTCGACCCGGCGAACCACGGTGTCAGACCATATAGACTTGGCGCCTTACAGATCATAATAAGCAATATTGTATTCCATGAACGTTTCTAACAATATTGTCCAAAGTGAAAACCATAGCAACAGAGTTTCATACTTGACCTACGCGTAAAGATTCGGGAAAAATGCTCATTTAACCATAGCAAAACGGACTAACAGTTTTGTTAGTTATCACTAACAGACAGACAGCGAATAATCGAAGCCCAAGTTATTCAGTAATGAGGTTATAAGGATTTAACTCGAACAAAGTGCACTCGCCGCGCTTACGACATGATTACACAGTCAAGTTTAAACAAATTGCAACTACGTATGGTATATGCACAGGGAAGCGAATGGATCAACTGAGTTGACCGTGGACCGTAAAGACGAAATTAATGTATTATTACGATAATTTTGTATTATTATCGTCATTATATAACAGAAGTGTAGATAGTTAATTTGTCATAAGAAAAAGAGGTTCTTAACAATGTATATGTATAATAATAAATATAAATTTCTGTCTATCTTTGTCTACGCGCGTGCGATGCCCAGTCAAATCTGCGGCACGCAGAGAGGTTCCCTCTACCACGAGTTAGTATGATAGTAGTTAGTATGTTTTTAACAAATATTGCGAAATAAGGTAATTGCATGAACAATTCTGCCTATTTCGATCCCCATTTACTTTTCTATTTATAAGAAGGAAAGATTAAATTCACATAACATACACTCAGTTTAAACAGATTGCTAACATCGTAACTCTCCAGTTCAACTTAATATATTAAGTTCGCCTACGTAAATCCAGTAGATTAATGCCCCAATTACTAATTAAACTGGGATCACATTCTTGATGAGCTTCCTGATAAAGCATACTTTGTGAAGGATTTAAGGCACAAACATACGTTATGACAAACATTTAATGAAATATGTTAAAAGCTCGAATCCGTAGGAAGAAACAGAGCTAGTATACGAAAGGAATGTTTAAAGGTTTTGTTGATAATTTACAACGTGAGGAAGAATATGAGTTTTTGTACATTCATCAAGCCAACATTTTTAAGGGAGTCACGATATGCCCCCTATTTCATTTAGTCACTGCCAAATGTGCTGTCAAAAAGTGCACTCGCCGCGCTTACGACATTAAAATTAGATCGTAGCTTAGGACTTGGCAATCAGAAAGTGAGACCAAATCAGGAATCAACGAGAAAATGTCCGTTACTATCAAACACACATAGTCAAAGGTTTTCTTCACTTTACATCATCCTACCTCAACAAGGCCGTCATAGAGCTGAAAACTGGAGAACCAACTCCGCCTCACAACTCACGTTTACTGTAGCAAGACACGAAATGACTTTTCTCATGAAGGGTTGGCCTATTTATATGAATCAAGGAGGGATAGTATCAATATCTATCATACATAGTACTCGAAGATGGTAGAAGCACAAGTTGTGTGACATCACAGCGTAAGCATACGCATTGAGCGCGCATAGAGAGTGCGGACAGCAGGCAGACGGTAAACGGTGAGTAAGGTCGTCTCATCTCCCACGAAAACATATACAGATTATTACAGGAATTAAAGATTGCATTGAAATAAGAACGAAAGGATTGATTTCATCACTTTTGAATCCACTATAATGTATGTATGTAATGCATGCATGTACGCAGGGCGTACTATATTGTTTTACACTTTACTTTTTTCTACCCAAATGAAGTACATTACACATCAGTTGTTACGTCCACCTTCTCAACATAATCTCCTTGTAACTGTGTGCACTTTTGCCATCGATGTGTCAGTCTCTCCAGACCTTCCTGAAGCCATTCTGTCGGAGTGCTGCGTACCCATGCCTTGACAGCTGTGTCCAGTTCTGAAAAATCCGCAAGACGGCGATCATGCACGGTGTTGGCACTGGCACTGTTCGACATTTCTTTGGCTGCGGACTGCGCCTATGCCTCCATTGCATCGATTGTTGTTTCGTTTGTGGCTCATGGTAATGGAGCCATGTCTCATCATCAGCTACAAGTCTAGCCATGAAGTCGACTGGATATTGATCATGGCGTTGCAAAGGTTCTATGCACATGTCCACACGCCTCTGCGTTTCGTCTGCAGAAAAGTGTCTAGGCACCCACGTGGGTGACACCTTCCCCAGGTGTAAGTGGCCGTGCACGATCCGCTGCAGGGTGTTTCGGCTCCCGTGGCTGCCTCCATTTCCGTAAATGTGATGCATTTGTTTCCTTTGATGGCCTGTTCGATCCGGGCCTTGTTGGCTGATTTTGACACTGTCACATTCCTTCCAGAACTGGTTCGCTTATCCACCGATGTGCGCCCTATTTTCCAATCTTCCACCCAGTTGTAAACTGTTTTCAGTGACGGCGCATGTTCTCCACAGACTGCCACCAAGCGCAGATGAATTTCTGCAGTGGTCACGCTTTCTTTCCATAGGAACCAAGTCGTATAGCGCTGTCCCTGACAGATGCTTTCCATGTTGCCTTCTCCTACGCTGACAGTGTTGTTATTAAATGGCTATCACGAGTGCATTCGTTGGCCCTTGTGCGTGTGCTACAATCAAACGGTGGAACAAGACACTAGTTACACGTCACCGCCTTCAAAAATGAAATGTGAACCATACCCGGACGTACAAAAAGTAAAGTGTAAAACAATATAGTACGCCCCATGTATGTATGTATGTATGTATGTATGTATGTATGTATGTATGTATGTATGTATGTATGTATGCTTCTTAGTCCCGTTTCCTGATACGGAGTCGCAGATGAAGCGAGGTGAAATTATATGGGATGATTTTACAGCCGGATGCCCTTCCTGACGCCAACTGCTCTCGAGGAGGAGGAGTAAGGAATCGGCTATGTTCTATGAATAGGAACGGTCCCGGCATTAACCTGGAAGTGAAAATGGGAAACCACAGAAAACCAGACTGTTGTCGGTGGGGTTCGAACCCACTCGTTTCCCGAATGCAGAGCTTAGCTCCATGGTCTTACACGTTCGGCCACTCCACACCGTTCAATTCAGTACCATAATAAAATTTAATATAATTATTTAATCTTTGCCCAGCTCATTTAGGCCTACACCATGCACAGGTGAGGATATCACTGTAGAATGATAGATGCTGATACTGTACATACGCACAGACTATACTGAAGCACCGACGCAGTCCTGGTGGAATAAAAACTCACTTACCGTATATTTTATGTACCTATTTCATTTCGCGTATGCCTTGTAGCATCGGGAGTGTCCGAGGCCATGTTCGGCTCGCCAGGTGCAGGTTTTTCTATTTGACTCTCATAGGTGACCTGCGCGTCTGTATATGGGATGATTATATTGAGGGAGGAAGAGGGTGAAACCCAGTGTCAGCACATAGGCTACTGCTGTCGAATAACACTAAGGGCTTAACGTCTCCATCCGACGGACGAACCCCTGCGGGTGGGAGACGCACATGAGAAATACACCCGCGGTGTCCCCTGCCTGTCGTAAGAGGTGACTAAAAGGGGCGACCAAGGGATGACCAAATTAGAGCCATCAGACTACTTGTAATCAGTACCGTCACGCAGGGAACACCATGGGTCGCATTTACTTGCGCGTAGTACCACTATGTTAGGTACACAATAGGTTTGTGATTAGTAGCGACAGTGTGTGAATCAGGATGAGGGGCTTACAGTACCTGTGTTTCGAGCCCCTATATGAGTAACACCATGGGATGAGCGACACCATGGTTCTGCCTTGCCTATGCTTGGTTCCCACTATGTGAGGAATACCACGGGATAGTTCGGGTCCCTGTGGTTGTTCCACTTATGTGAGGAACGCCATAGGTTTGCGTTGCCTGTAAGTAGCGCCGCAGTGTGCGAAACACCATAGGTCTGTGTTACATGTGCGAATTACGTACACTACCTGTGAATAGTACCATAATGTGTGGAATGCCGCGAGTCTACGCTACTTTTGATTAGTACCGCCAAATGACAAATAGCATGGTTATATTTTCCTAGCGATAAGTACCATTATGAGTTATGAGGGACCGATGACCTGGATTTTGGACCCGTTTCGACTACAAGCATAATCGATTCAGCAGCGTGCTATAGAAGCAGTCCCTTGGTCAGTAATACTATTGTTTCGTGCCAGCTTCTGTGCATTTGAGGCACTGGAGGTCGGTACCACTGATCGTTGTAAATTCACATCCATCAATCCAATCCAATCCAATCCAATCCAATCCAATCCAATCCAATCCAATCCAATCCAATCCAATCCAATCCAATCCAATCCAATCCATCCTTCCTCCCTCACGCTTTGAATTCTGGTCAGTGGAGGATTTTGGACTTTTAATTTGTCATAACATTTCATCTCATTTCGTACCATTAGGGGCCGATGACCTCGATGTTAGGCCCCTTCAAACAACAAGCATCATCATCATCATCCGACGGACGAATCACCATCATACCGTCACCACACGAGTTCTGACTTGTGTAGATACTGTTCGATTGACTAACGCGTGGAATAGTTTGGACAGAAAATTTCACAAAATAACTTTTAAAGAAACAGTGCAATTTACATTCTCTCTCTCATGTTACTGATAGAGTGTAGATTACGTTGAGGATTATACGCCTCCAGAGCAACTTACAATCACCCGATCATCAAGATATTTTTACTCTTTCAGAAGTGTTCCCCGTAGAGCTGACTCATATAGGTACAATAGTGGCACTAACATTCTAGCATCCATCAATAATTACCTAATTAATTTCATTTACCACATGCAGTTTTAAAAACCGAGCGAATGGCTGCGTGGTTTGAGTCACTTAGCCGTCAGCTTCAATTCGGAAGATAGTGGGTTCGAATCTCACAAGTGGCAGCCCTGAAGATGGTTCCCCGTGGTTTTCCATTTTCAAACCGGGCAAATGCTGGAGTTGTACTTTAATCAAGGCCACGGTCGATTTATTCCCACTCCTGGCACTTTCCTGTCTATGTCTGTGCGACGTAAAGCAAACTGTTGTGCAGTTTAGAAAACACCAAACTAGCCCGGTACTCTGTTACTGTTTATTGATCATATTAGAAAAAATATATATTTCTCTCCTTTCGGTTGATTAGGAGTACAGGAAAATGTAATTGTCTTACTTTCATCTTTAAAACCCTTTTCTGGCACTCTGTCACTGGCGTTGCTAAGAAAAGAGCAAATAAGGGTGTAAGTATAAGAATAATTACGAACTTTTAATGGGTAGACGCAAGCTCACCATCCAATTCTCTTTGGGGGAAAGTTTTTATGAGTGAAGAAGATTATCCGAGAGGTAAGCTCATATTCACTCCACTGCTCTCAAAATAATTTTAATGAGAGAACTCGGTGAGCTTATGCAAATTACTTACTGATGTAAAGTGGAATATTAGAGAAAATATATGGGCTACGAAATGAATGGGTCTGTGGAGTGGAAGTATCCATATAACTATTTAATAATACATTATAAATGTATTTTAATCTATCTTTCTCATAGCTGCAGTGTTTATTCACCCTTTTTGTTGGATAATCTGAGTGTTTATCTGGGATGAAGGGGAATATTATATTTCCTAATTCATAGAATAGTGTTCCATTTTCTATGTCATGTTTCTTTTTCCAGGAATTTTAAAATTCTATTCACGTAGAACTGCACTCTATTAAAAAATATCCAACTGCTTTCTGGCAGCATTGAAATTACGAAGTAATATTTTGTTCAATATATCGTCAGTGCGGGGGAGTTGGGGGAGAGGGCGTGATTAGCTCAGTGGCATAGCTGCTGGTTTCCCACCCTAGAGGCTGAGGCTTGAATCCCGATCGATTCTGGGTCGAGATTTTCATCTCAAAATCACGTGACGTCAGGAAGGCCATCCGGTCCCAAACCCTCGGCCAAAACCAAAATGAGCCTAGGTGGCTCCAGCGACCCTAAAAATTAATGGAATAAGCTGAAGAAAGTTTTATATCCTCAATGATGGAAGTAATTTGAAGTTGACTACTACTTCTACCACTATTCGTTCAAGCATTTTGATTTTACACAGTTTTAACTTTCTGTGTGTCAATTTTTTGCCCTATCGGGCAGGCTATATGTAACGCATAATGTATCAAAACAGATAATTAACATGTCAACATGGAAGATACTTAATCGTTAATTGAACAAATTCATACTTTTTACAATATATTTTTACGAGACCATTCAGTGTTTTTTGATATATTTCTCATCGGGAAGTAGTGTCACATGATTAAAATGATTTCTTTACTAGTCCATATTTGAAAGTCATCAAGAAAACTTGGGTTATGCTGATTGCGACAGCATTTTATTGAGATATTAAAAAACCCATGGAACTACAGCCCTTGAAGGGCCTTGGCCTACCAAGCGACCGCTGTTCAGCTCGAAGGCCTGCAGATTACGAGATGTCGTGTGGTCAGCACGACGAATCCTCTCGGCCGTTATTCTTAGCTTTCGGGACCGGATGATGATAAAACACGACGCGTTTTATGATTACAATTATATTAAAAATTAAGAGTAAAATATTTCCACCTTTTCAATACAAAATCAAATAATGTGGGTAACATTACTGAAGACGTATTTATTGGAACTAGTTTCGACCTATTTTTTAAGGTCATCATCAGCCAAATCTCGAATTGCACAATGTATTTGGTAGTTCATAGAAATTGTAAACAATGTTGTAAGAACACAGAGGTTTGACACTATAAATTTGAAAAAGTCAAAGTGTGTCATGGCGGACAGTGCATAGTCGGACAAGGCAAGGCTCCTGATTAACGTTAAGTTTGAAGGTGTACTTTCGCAGTGTAAACGATTTGTGACGCTAATACTTTTTCCTATCATTGTTGTGCGTATACAGAAGTGTTAGTGACGTGATACGTGTGATTAACATCTATCAGCAGACAAAAATATCATGCCGCGTAAAATAAAGCAAGGGGAACTTGGTGAAGTAAGCCGTCCAGGACGTGCTGTGTAGCAAGGACATCTTGAACACGCTTGCCAACCTAATACAGGAGCAAGTGACAAAGGTAGTGGTAGTACAATTGCAGGAGTCTATAGACTTCAACACTAAGGTAATTGAAGACTTGCGGAGTGCTCTCGAAGATAGGGACAAAATCATAAAGAGACTAGAGTCCCAGTTACAGGAGAAGACCGACGATCTGGAACAGTACACGAGGCGCCAGTGCTTGCGAGTGTTCGGTGTAGCAGAGTCTGCAAATGAGAACACGGACAACATAATTTTAAATATCGCTGAGGAAATTGGGGTTGGTCTCAGTCTAGAAGACATTGATAGGTCACACAGGGTAGGGAAAAGAGAAGGTGGTCGTCCGAGACCAATAATAGTGAAGTTTGTGTCCTATCGGAAAAGGAATGCAATGTTTACAAATAAGAAAAAACTGAAGGGCACAAACAAAACTATCCGAGAAGATCTCACACCCCTGAGACTATAGCTTCTCCAATAGGCAATTTCGAAATATGGTGTAAAAAATACGTGGTCGAAGGACGGGACAGTGACAGTGAAACGAGGTGACAGGAAAATTCGGGTCACAAATCGCCAAGAACTAAACAACATTAGTTAATCATGAGCCTAAGCTAAAACTAGGCGATAACTGTAAATGAATAGAAAAATACCTAGATCTGTAAATATATGTTAAATTTAATTGATAACTTAGATTAGGCTTAACTAAATTCCAGGAAACTAGTTCAGTTAGCATTTAGAAACTGTCAAGTTGGCTTTTCTTAGGTTAAAGGAAATAAATGTCTCTAATTACAGCCTGCAAACCTCCCCTCCCCAAACGCAGACCGGTCAAACTACAACCACCCCTTCCCAAACCACTGCGGGCTGCCCCAGCGATATTCCTCCTGTAACTCCAAGCTCTCTGCAGGTGGGCCACGTGAACACACAGAGCCTTCTTTCCCATTTCACTGAATTCTCAGACATATTCTCTAACAACAACTTCCATGCCATATTAATATCCGAGTCGTGGTTGAAACCAAGTATCCCGTCTTCACTAGTACATATGGAGGGTTACATGCTGATAAGAAACGATAGAGTAGGAAAAGGTGGGGGAGGCGTAGGGATATATCTGCGCAAGGATATGAAATTCAAAGAATTACGCAAAACACCAAGTGAATTTCACAACGGGCTGGAGTTCCTATTTATTGAATTACAAATTCGCAGTGTTAAGTGTTTACTGGGTGTTGTGTATCGTGCACCGAAGACGAGATATATCGAAGACCTGGAGGAAGCACTACAGGACCTATTACCCAGGTATGAGCATGCTATTTTAATGGGCGACTTTAATTCTGACATGATGAAATGTGACTCTGCTGAATCTAGACGACTCAAAAGCATGCTTACCTCACTCAATATGACGATCCTTCCCCTAAATCCTACACACCACACAGCTACTTCCCATTCACTACTGGATTTAATTATTACAAACAGTACTGATAGAATGCAGACTTACGGACAACAGCCAGCTCCCGGACTTTCCCAACATGACTTTATTTACGCAACTTACTCACTGAAATGTCCCAAATATGAGCCTAAATTAATTTCCTATCGAGACTTCAAAAGCCTAAACGAAGAGGCGTTCATTGAGGACGCACTCAAAACACCGTGGCACAACATACAGCTCGTACATGACAAAATAACCTTGTTTAACAAACTACTTTTAGGACTGTATGACAAACACGCCCCCATACGGACGGCACGAGTGAAACGAAAACCATCACCTTGGCTGACGCAAGACATACGGTTAAAAATGGAGGAAAGAAATGCAGCTTACAAATATTATAGAAAAAATCCAACTGCAGACAATTTCGAAAAGTACAAAAAATTGCGTAACACAACAACTCAGACCATCAGGAATGCTAAGATACGCCACACACATGAAATCTAAAAAAATAACAATTCTGACAATGTTTGGAAAATTCTTCGGAACATTGGTTTGACAAAAAATAAAATCGATGAAAACAACACTGACTTGCCATTAGACGAATTAAATAAATTTTTCTGCTCACAAAATTCACATACAGACGAACGAAATAAAAGGGAAAAATCGACAGACTACATACGAAAACAAAACACGATGGAGAAGAATTTTATTTTTCACATGTATCTCTTAATGACGCCAGAGAAGCAATTCATGAAATAAAGTCAGAGGCTACAGGATGTGACGGAATAAATTTGACATTAATTAAAAGACTCTCTGAAATCGTTCTCCCAACAATTACACACATAATAAATACCTCACTAATGACAGGAATCTTTCCCAATATATGGAAAAGTGCCATAATACGACCGATAAGAAAAATCGATAATCCAACAAAACCCGAAGACTTTCGACCAATTTGCATACTTCCTTGTCTTAGTAAAATATTAGAAAAGGTCGTTCACAAGCAGATAACAAATTACCTTAACAAACACAATTTACTCGACAAATACCAGTCAAGATTTAGACCTAACCACAGCACAACCACAGCACTACTAAAAGTTACAAATGACATTCAAGCAGGCATGGACAACGGCCAAATAACTATCCTTGTACTTTTAGAACTAAGTAAAGCATTTGACTGTGTGGACAGGGAAATATTATTAGCTAAGCTACAAGCACAAACATTTTCTTCAAGCGCACTGACGTGGCTGCACTCTTATTTAATTGGGCGGCAGCAGTGCGTTTCAGCAGGTACGAAAGTATCACACTGGCAACAGACTGAAGTTGGCGTAGTTCAGGGCAGTGTTCTAGCGCCACTGCTATTTTCACTGTACTTATATGACCTACCAGAACATATAAAAACGTGTAAATACCATTTCTACGCAGACGACATACAGCTTTATATACAAAACAAACCCGAAAGACATACACCTAGACATTAACAAACTAAACGATGACCTGGAAAAAATAAAAGACTGGACTAAAAATAACTCTCTTAAAGTCAATCCATTCAAATCGAAAGCAATCATAATTGGATCCAAAAGTAATCAGAGCAAACTGAAAAGTGTTAAAATTCCCCCAATCCTATTCCACGCAACACCAATACAAATAAACGAAACTGTAAAAAACCTTGGCCTCATTTTTGATAAGTACTTAAACTGGACGGAGCACACGACGAAAATATGCCAACGAGCATTCTTTTCTTTGCACTCTCTTAAACGTTTACGGGATCTCCTTCCTCTAAACACGAGAAAGTTACTTGTTCAAAGCTTAATTCTACCCATCTTCGATTATGGTGACGTAACATACAACAACCTAAACACCACACTTAACGCTAAACTTCAGCGGGCTTATAATACATGCATCCGTTTAGTATTAAATATGCCCAGGTATTGTCATATATCACCTTGTCTTGAACAGCTGTCGTGGTTATATTTGGCGGAGAGAAGAAACCTTCACTCTGTTTCGCTTATTCACAACATCCTCCGTACAGACACACCAAGTTATCTGAGAATGGATCTTAAATACTTGTCATCTCCAAACAGTATACCTACAAGGTCAGAAACCTCTTCCCTGCTGTGCTTTCCAATTTATCGCACGACCGGTTACGGCAACTCATTCATACCTGCAACCATACGCTCTTGGAATTCCCTTCCGGCTGTAATTAGAGACATACATACTAGAAATGTATTTTAAAAAATATGTTATAAATGGTACATAGACTTAAGAAATTAGTATTTAATGTTTTTTTTTAATAGTGACTAAGAAATTTACCTTTTGTTTATAACTATTTTTTAAGTTTAATTTTATAATTAATTATATGTAATTAGAAATCTTAATACTCTATAGTTTGTACAATGTAGTACATATGAGATGGTTTGGCATAACAGCAGGCTTCATAGCCTGAGCCACGCCATATAAAACAAGTCAATAATAAAAATAAATAAAATAAAAGTTTTGGATAATGCATACTGCATAAATTAATGCACTTAGCTGTTGAAAAAGAATTCAAGAAGAATAATTTGGGCGTTGAAGGTCACTCCTTATGAAGTTCTGATAGTTGCGCTGCGATGTGTAAGGTCTCATTGGTGATCAAAGTTTCAGATTATGTTTAAAAATGCATACATCAATGCTGAAACTTTATGACTTACTCACTAATTTAAAATAATATCAAATAGCATTAAAATGAAAAATATGAAAATTAATATTCATTAAATAAAATACTCAATCGTTGGACCTTGTACTCACACTTAGTTTTTACCTGATTACTTATACATACAATATTTGATGGGCTCCAGCTACAAATCAGTGCAGCAATAATATAAGGAAAGTCTGTAATATCTCTAGGGTGTGGGGAATTAAGTTTACTTTTGACAACATACCATATTTATATAGGTTCTGGGAAAAGAAGATAGTCCTTTTGTTTCCCAATTAAATTTGAGGTTATCTAATTCTACCTTTGAAATAAAACGATAAATTAATTTGATAGATCAAAAATATATTAAATTATTTCAAAAAATAGTAAGAACTGCTGCGAAAAAACTGATGAGAACATGAAAGTATGACATTACAACTGAAAGAAACTTCGCATTAAATTTGAAATCCTCTTGATCGGACATTTACAAATTATGCAAGAAATTTATCCCTCACTGGTTCACTTGATTGTACCTTCAACACTTTGAGTGTAATTACGACGTATTCCTTGAATTGGTATCTGCTGTAGGTGTATCAATCCTAATTTGGTGATGTATTCTTTTTGTTTCACTGACGACTAAGTATCCATGTGGCTGCTGCTTCTCCATCCAGATGACTGACTGCTATCATCTCAGTACAACACTCCTTGGCAAGTGTCTCCATCCACATGACTTCAAGGCAAGTCTCTTCTTCTATATGACTTCATGGCAAGTCTTTTCCTCCAGCTGAATTGACCGACTGAGGTCTCACGTTCCAATGGACTCACGCTATAAGACGCTGGTCCTAGTATATATAGTCTTAGCCGACACACCTACGCAATCTCCAGAAATAAGTATAATATTACTCCCACCCGGCGACACATATTACACACAATGGTGACATTGCCTGGGGCACTCTAGGAACTTCCAAAAAAAAATTAGCTAATCGCTAAATGCACACGATGACAGAGCGATGACTGGGCAGTTACGCCAGCAGTATTGTACAACATTGTAATGTCACAAGTTATTACACACAATATTTCCACATCTGATATCATACATGAATTCTCACTGTACACGTCTTCAATGTTAATCTATACATACATACATACATACATACATACATACATACATACATACATACATACATACATACATACATACATACATACATACATAACAAAACAACTACAATAACGCAAGCAATAATCATTACAGAATTGAATTGAATAATAATAATAATAATAATAATCATAATAATAATAGTACACATCATCTTGTAACGGGATTTGAACCATCACAGTGTATATAGTTGTCGTTGAAGGATAGCGATGGTTCTTGAGAATACTTATCACACGATACAGAGTTCTAAAAGCTGCAAATTATCAACGGTAGTAGTAGTACTGAGAAAAAATCCATACACACGCAGTGAACAATCTAAAAAGGTGGTAAATAGAAGTCATTCAAAGAGATTAAAGTCCTTTAGATAGTACGCCTACATAGGATAATTATCATGTATACGTTTGTAAAGGGCTCATAACTTCATCCAAAACGCTGTGCCTTTACATCAGATGTTTTTATTTCTTTATTGATTAATTTCTTTAGTAGTGCCGAAGTTAGGGTTCGTAACTCTTTCTTAGACTTAACCTCGTAAATTACAAAAAAAAAATATTAACATTCAGTTGCAGAACAGAAAAGTAGCTACAATAGGCAATGGTTTGAAAAATACATGATAAGGAAAGCTAGAAAAAGTATGAAACAAAGCAAAATATGAAGCATATTTGAGAAGGAGAGAGTTATGGCAGGCGTACACACAGTAGGTCGGTGTTAATGCCTGGAATTGCGTTCGATATATTTTTGATTACAACGTGATGGCTAATTAAGAGGTCATCCGCATAAAGATCAAATCCATTATAATTTATTATTGAGAATGTATTAATAACTAGCATGTACCCACGGGTTCACCCACATTTATTAATTCAAAAAATGTTATAAAACCATTTATTTAATAGTAAAATAAAAATTACTAAAAGATTCGTGCTGTATGAATAAGTAAAACAAAGTGTCTTGATATGCAAGTTCTCCATGCGTTGCTCGGGTTCTTTCTTGAATGTTTACTCTTAGAATTTATATTACCTGTTAATTTTGTGTCAAGTGAATTTTTGTAGATTTCTTTATTGTGACAGTGTTTGATATTTTACGAAATATTTCGTCGCTTTAGAGTTACTGTTGTGTGTTTAATTAAAAGCGTTAGTTATAGATCATTTTGTTTCTCGTGGAAGTTTGCCCTAGTTGTAGCCCATATTATCTCGGTAGTAGAAGTGAAGGCTTCTACATGAACAGTCGAGATTTTCTTCTGAACACGCGTAACAAAGTTATCTGCGAAACGCAAAGAGTTTTATGTTTTGTTAGTTGCTTTACGTCGCACCGACACAGATAGGTCTTATGGCGACGATGGGATAGGAAAGGGCTAGGAGTGGGAAGTAAGCGGCCGTGCTTTTAATTAAGGTACAGCTCAAGCATTTGCCTGGTTTGAAAATGGAAAACCACGGGAAACCATCTTCAGGGCAGCCGACAGTGGGATTCGAACCAACTATCTCCCGGATGCAAGCTCACAGCCGGGCGCATCTAACCGCACGGCCAACTTGCTCGGTCGCAAAGAGTCTCACCTTGTTTGCTTGACACGGCGTAAGCCCAAAAGCCCATATCATGCCTACACGTCGCGCTATAGATATGATTTACACGATTCCAACTGTCATTGGAACTGTCACCTATTAGCCTACTGAACCCGAACGCTGTGGATTCAACACTTTATTTCTTCCATAAGCCCCATTATTATCCTACTAAACGAGCTCGATAGCTGCAGTCGCTTAAGTGCGGCCAGTATCCAGTATTCGGGAGATAGTAGGTTCGAACCCCACTGTCGGCAGCCCTGAAAATGGTTTTCCGTGGTTTCCCATTTTCACACCAGGCAAATGCTGGGGCGGTACCTTAATTAAGGCCACGGCCGCTTCCTTCCCACTCCTAGCCCTTCCTTGTCCCATCGTCGCCATAAGACCTATCTGTGTCGGTGCGACGTAAAGCAACTAGCAATAATAATAATAATAATAATAATAATAATAATAATAATAATAATAATAATAATAATAATAATAATAATAATAATAATAATAATAATATCCTACTACCCAATCGAATTCCATTTCCTTAGCCAAGTTCTTTCCAAGGAGTCCTTCACCTGTCAAATGGAAGTGCGACTCCATAGGTCCGAGGCTTCCTTGAAATATTGTGAGCGCGGTGAATTCTATGAAGCATGATTCTACCCTGCTTACACATAGTCCCGGTGAAAATTTCTCCTGTAACGGGTTAGGGACATCTGGTCCTGCCTGAATACAAGGAGGGATATGACTCTGAATAGGTATGTTGGAGATGCCCACTCCTATTTCATAACAGCTGGTATCCGAGCTCTCAGGACCACTTGCTAGGCCACTCAGCCGTTTCCCATGGTTCTAACTACAGTAATCCACATCCCGATGACTTAATTTCATTAATTAAAACATATTTACGAGATTATTATCTTATCAGAAATACATGGAATATACATAGAATTACACACATTACACACATTTCGTCCAAAACTTTGCTACATCAAGTGCATTCTGCGTGCCTTGAAACAGTTCATCTTCTGTGCAGGAGGATGGGCCTAGCGGACTTTGAAGCATGTGCCGAAGAGTATGAGCTTCCCCTCATTCACACTTGATCTTGTTAGCATTGATGCAACCCCCTCTCGGCAAGGTCACTTTGCATCTTCCCACTCCTGATCTCAACCACATATTGTAATATGACTCGAAATAAGACTGATAAGTGGTATTATGAATATTGGAGTTTTTCATCGGAACTGGAGTGTTTATTGAAGAGGGAGGACAGATTCGATAGGAGTGGGGGAGTATTCATACTGGTGGAAGAACAATTCGTAGGCTACTAAAATTTAAGGACAAGAAGCATGAAATTCTTGGTGTAAGGCTCATCTCTAAAGATTATAGGCAACTTGATGTTTTATGGGTGTACAGACCTGGAAGGAGTGACGCTCACGAATAGTTACTTGATAAGATAATCAGTTAAGTGGGTGATGACTGATGAAAAAGAAAGGACGTGATATTAGCGCGTGATCTCAATTTATGTTAACTGGAAAGGTAATGCATGGCTAATAAATTGTAAATGCGTTCATGTGAGAAGGACAGTTGAATCAAAAAGCGATGGACTGGAGGGGGTGTGTATGTGATGTAAACGAAATTGTTACCTCTATAGTGAACTTGAAGTCATATATGATAGTAGTGATCACGAATATATTTTTGTCCTAGTTGAAGTCAATGCGATAAAGATTATTAGGCAGTACCATATGGTTGATAGGACAGATATGTAGAGTACCGTAGGGGTAAGGACCACCTTAGGACGATGCCTCCACTTCCTGTCTAAACATCCGACTAAGCTCATGTGGGTAGAGGGTGAGTTAGGTTGTCGTGGGTATGATAAAAGACGAAGTTTAAACTTATCTCTATCATGGCAGGAATAATGGAGGTTTTGTCGAATGAGAAATACTAATATGGGGTAAGATGGATTTATTATACAAATAATCCGATCCAAACTAATCAACAAAATTAAGACAAAGCAAATTAAATGGCCTGAAAACAGCTCCGAAAAGAAATTGAATTGAACAAAAGATCGCGTTAATATTAATCAGAACATTAATAACGCAAAATAAATTCAAAATATGAATACAAAATTATAAAATTAATTAATTTAATTCATCACTTCAATTCAACGTGAGGGCTCAAAGTTCGTGTTTACATGGAGTTACCTCGTAGTATAAACTCAATTTACGGAGTTATTTAATTGGGAGGATTGCCGTCGACTAGTGCATTTGCACGTGATCTAATTCGGTTAATTGTGGGGCATGAATTTATGAAACACGATTAAATACTAGTGACCTTCATCTACTCTATATATACAACACTAGTTACGGGTTTAATAAACAAAGTATTTACACTGGGTGTGGTGGGTAAAATGGCTTACATACTACACTGACTCTACATGTGAATCCCTGTTCACCAAAGATCTTAAAAGGAACTAGAATAACCTCAATCATCAACTTAGCACTCGGGCTGTTCCCCATTAGCAACAAGACATCAAACTAAAACCCAATATATTACTCAAATACACAATCCTGAAAATAAACACGTCAAAATAATACAGCGTACACAGAGAAAACAACGGGCAACAGTCCCGTTCATTGCGCTGCATTAGAGCGCAAGCCAACGTCCTCCGTCATCTTTCCTCTCCATATTTCCTGCTTGGCAATCAGCTGCAAAACTTAAGAAACAAGACTACTCTCAAGACTTGGTTACTGTTTTGAAAAAGGTCTTGCACGAAAGCTACTCTTCACTTCACAACTGGGCTATAATTCTGAACTGAGAATCTGACCTTGATAGCGAGCACATTTCAACAACTGCTCTCGTGAGCTCATATTCAGACATACATTGCAGGCATGCTAACTTCTTTCACAAGACACAATAATCTGGGCCTGACATTTCATTTACGGCATCCTTACCTCTCAATAATATTTCTCCATCGCTGAATACTAGGCCGATTCTAGCCTACATATTTATCACATTATTACCAAACGGCACGCTGCAGGTGCTCTTGATTTCATTTATATCTCAGCATGCATTTCACTCATATATTTAATCTGCATTATTGTCAGCCCTTCCATTACAATTCAAGGTTCGATTCCCTGCTTGACAATTGCCCAAAATTGTCTCCAATCTATTTTAAAGATCCTATTCAAATTCAACGGCGTATATGCAGCTCCATACGTCTTACAGCTCCTGAAAATTCATCAAAACCAAGCAGCCTATCTCAATCTACTTTCTGTGTAATTTAAATAAATTTTAATCTCGACGCTGCGAGTGTATTACTCTTAATATTGATGATTGCGGCTATCTAACCCTTATATAAAGTAAACACCGGAATAACACTAAACTAAAATATCATGCATAAAGAAACACAAAATAAAAATAAAAATTGAACCTATCATCTCCCTCGGTTTCCCATCTAGCTAATTATAAAGCAATAAAAATTAAACATGCAACCCAATCCTGTCCATATTTAGTTACTAACATACAAAATGAAATCATGCTATCTGACAGAAATTAACACTAAAGATCCGTAACCTAATCCTCACTAGTATTTAAGGTATTTCATAAAATACGCCACTTAGATATCACATGCAATTTATCTTAGCAACTCCCATAACATCTTTAGCGATTCACATTATAGCTACCACTGAACTCTACTCCACGGCTAACACACTTTGCACACGTGGATCCATTCTTCTATCTTCCGTTGATGAAGCCATCCTCTTGAAACGGGCCCCTGTATAACAGCAACACATAATATCGTCAGTCACTCTTCACGGCAATATGTGCATGTTGCACCGTAATAACCCCACGTTAGGCTGCAAATAATAAGGCAACGTGAATACATTAAAGATACACCTTATTTACTTTTAAATGTACATGTCTGGGGTTCAATATTGTCTATAATAGCAGCCCGCGGATACGAATCGCACTCGAACAGTCTCTCGCGATCGAGACCGGCCCGATGGTAATGTACGGGAAGCGTCTCTCGCTTTATTACCAGACTGCGGCAGAAAGTATTGTTTACACAGTTACTGCGCGAATTAGTGCCATCCCGCACTTGGCAATTTAATATACTTAGTTAAGATAACACTGATCACCAAATAAATTTCACTGTTCTAGATCTGCGCGACCATACAAAGTCTAACTCTGCCCTCGTGGCAGCAACTTCGCGTCTCACGTACACTGAGGTAGCACCGAAGTGAACTGGCCAGTGACACAAAGCAACAAGAGCACGCTTCACCATGTGGTGAGATTAAGTATGTTTGCAGACGCCTTTGGCGCTAGGTGATTCCCCGGATGTTCAAACACTCAACCAATCAGAGCTATTGTCTTACTCCATGTCTTTATGACTCCCTGAAATATTCATTGATCTCACTCGTATGAAACAGATAACGGCTCAGGTAACTTTCATAATTTATTCTCGAATGTTTCTAATGCTCAGATCTGTGGAAAAGCTACAAATAACATAACTGACTACTATCTCACAATGAACACAGCACACTCAGAACAATGATGGTCATCCTGAAGTTCACACTTCGCGCTGTGCAATATTCAAAGTAGCCACACACCTAATTTATTATTGGCTCAACTGAACTCGTGGTCTAACGCTTCTTACACGTGCGTACAATGTTGACTTGGATTAAAATTGATAGCTTCTTACGGTCATTGGAAAGTTACTGGCAATTATCTCACGCCTGACTGTCTCCTGTACTTCCGGTGGCAGTTCTTGCTCGAAACTTCTGTACCATCCAACTGCAGTCCACGTTAATAAAATAATTAAATATGCCAAATGAGCCGTCATGATACGGCGCAAGTATGAGGGAGTTCTTGACAAGTAAATATTATTTTGGTATTCACTGGTTACAGACCTCTTCGTATGGTTATGAGACTATTCAAGGGTTGTAGACTGGTAAGGATGTGACAAAGAGGGCGTTTAATTCACTGGTACAACCCCGATTAGAGTATAGTTCTAGTGTATGGGATCCGCACTAGAACTACTGTCCGGCTCCATGGCTGAATGGTTAGCGTGCTGGCCTTTGGTCACAGGGGTCCCGGGTTCGATGCCCGGCAGAGTCGGGAATTTTAACCATAATTGGTTAATTCCCCTGACACGGGGACTGGGTATATGTTCCGCCTTCATCATCATTTCATCCTCATCACGACGCGCAGGTCACCTACGGCCGTCAAATCAAAAGATCTGCACTAGGCCTCTCTGGAAGCTACACGCCACTGCTAGAACTACTGTACTTGATTCGAGAAATGGAATCCAATGGAAAGAAGCAATACGATTGGTTCTTGGTGATTTCCGAAAATTGTTGTAAACTTCGAGCTGGGAAGTCTGGGGAGTAAGGAGACAAGCTGCTGGACTAAATGGTGTGTTCCGAGCTGTGCGGGAAAAGATGGCATGGAATGACATGTAGGGAGTTTTCAGAAGTAGGAAGGATCATAATATGGAGATGAAAGAAAATAGGAAGGGAAGTCAAGAGGACAAATTGGGGCAAATATTCATTTATCCGGGCGACAGTCGTAAATGCCGATCAATGGTGATTGATGATTCTCCAATAATACACTAAAGCCGTGTGAGTTGATATTTAAACTGCCATCGGTATCATTTACATGGTAAGGGTTGTTCTGCCCGAAGGCAGGTCCGAACCTCCGCAGAGGTGTTCCTGAGCCGGAGTTTACGTGCGGTAGGATGGCCAGTTCCTTTCCGCTCCTCCATTCCCTTACCCCCACCAACAGCGCGTGGCAACCCATCCAACTCCTGACCACGCCCAATGTTGCTTAACTTCGGAGATCTCACGGGATCCGGTGTTTCAACACGGCTACGGCCGTTGGCGATAGTTGTGTTATTTGATGGAACGTTCACTTTCTTCTTCTTCTTCTTCTTCTTCTTCTTATTAACATTCGTTTTGGTCTTCTATGGATCATGCTTAGTTCATGCCTCATGCTTCTACTTCTCGACTTCCTGTATCTTCTGCTTCCAAAACTTCTTCATATTTTGACTTCTAGCTTCCCTCTGTCGGTCTGTCAAAGTTTCTGAAATTCCCTGTGTCTGTCAACCATTTTCCGGAATTTGTTTCTGTCCAACATGCTTTCGGTGTTTAGACTTAGTTCAATTTGACAACTTCTTTCGTCCAGGTTGTGGTGCTCTTGCATTTCCTGGTGTACTCCCATATTCTGTTAGCCAATCTGTCGTTATTCATCCGATAAATGTGTTCAGCAAACTTCAGTCGTCCCTTTCTCATTTTATCAGTCAGTTTATTTATCGGTTTGTACAGTTCTTCATTCCTTCTTTTCTTCCAGATGTCACCTGTCTTCCTAGGACCTAATATCTATATATATAAAATAAGAGTTTTGTCTGTACATTGCTCAGAATTTGAAAAGAATGGTATTTCTGTATCTGTCATGTCCACAGTAACAAGAAAATGCAATTTTTATTTTTCCATAATTTCTGTCTGTCTGTCTGTCTGTCTGTCTGTCTGTCTGTCTGTATGCATGTACACGCATCACAAGAAAACGGCTGAAGAGAATTTAATGAAAATCGGAATGTAAAGTCGGGTGATGAACTGTTACAATCTAGGCTATAAATTATTTTAATCACGCTGAGTGAAATGGTAGTTTAGGGGAAGACCTGAAATTTAATTCTCAAATATTTATGTTATTATCGGTTGTGTCTTAATGAAAATCGCTAGACAAAGATGGGAAATAAGTCCCTACAATATAGGCTATACACGCTGAGAAAAATGGTAGTTTAGGGGAAGGCCTAAAATTTAATTGTCTAATATTTATTTTATTAGTGGTCGTATCTTCACGAAAATTGGTATGCAAAGTCGGGGAATAGGTCGCTATAATCTAGGCTGTCAATAATGTTATTCACACTGAGTGAAATGTTAGTTTAGGGGAAGGCCTGAAATGTAATCTATAAATAAAATAAGTGTTTTGCCTGTACATTGCTCAGAATTTGAAATGAATGGTATTTCTGTATCTGTCATGTCCACAGTAACAAGGAAATGCATTTTTTACTTTTCCGTAATTTCTCTCTCTGTCTGTCTGTCTGTCTGTCTGTCTGTCTGTCTGTCTGTATATATGATTGTACACGCATCAATAGAAAATGGCTGAAGAGAATTTAATGAAAATTGGTATGTAATGTCTGGTGATGAACCACTGCAATCTAGGCTAAAATTATTTTATTCACGCTGAGTGAAATGTTAGTTTAGGGGAAGGTCTGAAATGTAATTCTCAAATAAGTTATTTATGTTATTAGTGGTCGTATCTATAAATACTACATAACTAACATAACTTTAGTTATGTCGTAAGTTAGTAGTAGTTCTGTAAGAAGTTATTAAATTTCCGATCGCTTATGTCTTATACATTGTTACCGTACCGCATATAATCGGAGATATTCATGAATTTTGATTTTTGTCCATATCAGGGCCGAGTCACGAGAAAATGGGTAAACAGAATTTAGTGAAAATCGGTATGTAAAGTCTGAGAATAAGGAACTACAGTCTACGATGTAAATAATTTTGTAAGACACCCTAATATCACAGAGTCGAAAGAAAACTAATGTGAAGGCCTGCAATATAGAGAGCTCATAAACTTTATCAACAATAACATTACATTGACCATTGTTTGTTGTGATGTGCTTTTTGTCTTCTGTTTCCTCTCATCCCCGATAGATAGGATTACTGCAGTGTACCGAGGTTTTTTTAAAATTTGCTTGACGTCGCACCGACACAGGTAGGACTTATGGCGACGATGGGATAGGAAATGAATAGTGGTGTGAAGGAAGCGGCCTTGGCTTTAAGGTACAGCCTCGTGTGACTGGTGTGAAAATAGGAAACCACGGAATACCATTTTTTTTGCTTAACGTCGCACCGACACAGATGTCTTATGGCGACGATGGGATAGGAAAGGTCTAGGAAGTGGAAGGAAGCGGCCATGGCTTTAATTAAGGTACAGTCCCGGCATTTGCCGGGTGTGAAAATGGGAAACCACGGAAAACCATCGTCAGGGCTGCTGACAGTGGGCTCGAACCCACTATCTCCCGAATACCATCTTCAGGGTTGCCGGCAGTGGGGTTCGAATCCACTATCTCCCGGATGCAAGCTCACAGCTGCGCGTCCCTAACCACACGGCCAACTTGCCTGGTCGTACCGACTGTAACAGCCTGCCTGTATATTGGTGGGAAGTAGCTGGGGTGTAAGATAACTTTCTTCTTTAGCATGCCATTCCTCTGGTTCATACATTTTCTGATATATATGGTACGTAACACACTGGTTCATCATAGTATTTGAGCTATACAATCCCTACTCTGAGCCACTGATTGGAATGGGTAGTGTGCATATTTAACGGAATAATGATAGAGGAGTGTTCACGGCAGTCTGCGACCAGGTTATTCCAGCTCTGGAACTTTGGACTCTTAGATCAGCACCGTAGTACTGTTCGTTGAAAGTGAGAAAGTGTGTGGTTTTTCATTTGATCGAGTATGTTATAACATTGCTTTCAATCGCTACATTCCTACTGACGTTTTTGTAATGACCTATGTTGAATTCAGTTAGGAAAACCACCAAGTCAGACTTTCTGAGAATCCCGTAGCGAAGCACGGGTACATCAGCTAGTCTTACATAAAAGTTTTCTTTCTCTTTTCCTCATTTCGTCACCTTCTGTTTTTAATTATTATTATTATTATTATTATTATTATTATTATTATTCAATGATGGCGGCTGTGTGATAGGACGTATCGTTTGCGAGTGATAGTGAATTGGTACTTATAAGAGCAATATTTCACAATACAGACTGTATTAGTTGTGAAGAGTGTAAGAAGCAAACGCTGATCAACGGACGTTAAAGTGAGTCTGTGTGAAATGTTTAGTGTCGTTAAGAATCACGAACTACGGTTGCATGAAGTTACTTAACCTAAACGAATAAGAGTTAGGTTCGAAGCTTAGACAACATCGAAACGTAATAAGTAGTTCACAAGATCACCGCTAAAGGCGTATTGGAACAATAATTTTGTGGTACTATCACTTGAGTTGTGAGGAAACAACACTAGAGCGCAGTTATACACCTAGTGCTAATGTGGGTCGTTCGCGTAATGTTCTGGTGATAAATGGAAACATCTACTAACACAATCACGCGTGATCAAAATCAAATGGTTACTCCGAGCATCGAATCATCGAATAAACTGAAAGAATCGCGAGATACCGACCTAATTATCCTATCTACAGCTATGGAACAAGGTGAGGGAGAGAAGAAAGATGACCCAAACATGGTCGAGACGGCAGAAGTACAAAACAAAGAGCTTATATTTGTAACATTAGTCAATGAGATTAAAGAATGCGACAAAGTAAAATGGATCGAAAGATTGCAGCAGATGATTGATGCACGGTTTAGCAGGATGCCCCGAGGATGGTGGCCGAAAATAACCAAAGAGTTTCAACAACGCTTTGACCAAGGAGCTCGTCAAATTGATGTCAGGAATTTATACAATCGATTCAGACACAAGAGTCAGAATATTAATGCATCTGAAACGGATAACCTCAAAGAAAATAATGCAATACAAATGCCATCTATGGTGAAGAACACAGACTTGTTCCTCAAAGTGAAACGAACGTTATTGACGAATATTGATGAATACTGTAAGAAGAAAGAGGCAAAAACAAGAACTAAGAAAATATTTATCCAGGAAATAAATCAAGAAATATTCGAAATGATGAATGTAATCATAAAATCGGAACGAGTAGAACAGCAAATAACCACGATCGCCGAAATGAATGATGTATTGTATGCATGCCAACAGACGTATGAGATGGTGACAGCTAAAGAAAAGAAGGCATCTGTCTGGAAAAGCTCTATCGAAGCCAAGATCAACAAATTGAATAGAAAATTGGAAATAATTGATGCCCTCCGCCCAAATGAAAGAGCAAGTAAAGAGTTGATTAGAATGTGTAGAGAAAATCGAATTCATTCAAACAAGAGTAGTGATATTCAGAAGATGCGTGATACGATTCTTGAGAAAATAGCTATTTACAAGAAGATGATAGTGATAGCTGAAAATCGTATAGCATCTAGGAACACAAACCGAAAGTTTGAGTTTAATAGGAAGACCTTCTATCGTGACTTTGAAGGCGACAGATTTACAGTAAGTGAAGATATTAATCTTGAAGAAACCAAACGCCTTTGGACTACAATTTGGCAATATGATGAAAGACAAGATTATGAACAACTGATCCAAGAACTAAGTCCAGCGGAAGTGGAGGTAGATATGGATAGAGATAAGATAAAAGAGGTCATATCCAGGTGTATAAAGTACCTTGCGAACTGGAAAGCAACAGGACCTTATTTTGTATACAATTACTTTATTAAGAGGATGTATGCACTACATGAGAGGTTAGAACAACTAATCCACGAAATAATCCAAAACCCAGACTTGATCGATGAAGAGCTTTATGTTGGGATAACATATTTGATTCCAAAAGTCCCGAATGAAAACATACCGCAGCTCCTGAGGCCAATTACATGCCTTTCAAATTTATTCAAATTAATCAGCGAAGTGTTCACGGTAATAGTCAATGATTTCTGTGACGTGAACAATACTATCTCAAGTAATCAAATGGGAACACGCAACCGATGTCAAGGCACTAAGGAACAAGCACTTATAAGCAAACCATAAACGAAAAGTACAATAATAAATTGTGTACTGCTTGGGTGGACATTCAGAAAGCATATGATTCGTTGTCACATGAATACCTAATTGAATGCCTACGGAAGATACATATGCCAGAAAACATCATTAAATTTGTCAATAGAACACTCGACAAACAGAGAACAACATTAATATGTGTAAATAAAGTGGTCGGTGACGTGAAAATAAATAGAGGAATATTACAAGGAGATGCTCTATCACCCAAGTTGTTCGTAATTGCTATGGAATCGTTAAGCAGAATTTTAAATAAGAACTGCGAGAAGATCCAAGCAGATGAACATGGAAGAATTGAGTGCAACCACCTCATTTTCATCGATGACATTAAATTGTTCGCCAAAGATGTGCAGACATTGAACGAGCTGAGCCAGTGGACGAATCAATGTCTCAACAACATGGGTTTTACAATCAATCAGCAAAAGTCAGCGAACAATATCAATTCGAACCATATCTTTGGAGAGAAGGTAAATGACGTGGAAGGGTACAAATACCTAGGAATATTAAAAGACTCGAGAAATGTAATTAAACCCGAGAATAAAGTTATCATAGCCAACAAGATCGAATCACGGGTAACAAATGTATGCCAAACAAAGTTGAACGCGAGAAACCTGTTTGCAGCAATAAATGAGTATGTGTTATCAACTATTAACTATTATATTGGCCTGATCCCGTACGAGCACGAAGAATTTAACAACATTGATCTGAAGGTGAGAGGAATCTTGAGAGAGCATAATATCGTCAGAACAGCAGGTAATATGGAACGACTGTACCTGAAAAGACATGAGTTAGGAAGAGGACTACAAAATATTTCTGAGAAGGCCGAATTGATTTTACTAGAACTATGTAAATATTTGGCAACGAACACAAGAACGAAGTTTATCGCAGAAAGTGAAAGAAGAAATGCAACCCATCTTGGACTGATTGAAGAACATTTGAAACGGAAGTACCTAATTGAGGAAGGAAACGATGTCACGGTAAAAGTAGTTAAGCAGAAACAAAAACAGATGCGAATGGATCGAATCGTGGCTAAGTCAATGCATTCCACATTGTTCCGTGAACAACAGGAGAAATTTGTTGACATAAAACAGTCATCGTTATGGCTAATGAGGGGGAATATATCTCCACAGGAAGAAGGAATTTTCTGTAAGATACAAGACAGAAACATCTTCTTTAGTCATGGGAGTATATTCCAGAGGTGCCCACACTGCAACCAGGGCAATAGGACACTAGATCACCTGGCAACACAATGTGGACGAATGCTTAATTTGGACTACAAGAAACGCCACAATGATGTTGTCAGATGCTTGCATTTCAGGTTCACCAAAAAGTATGGGCTGAATAATTCTAAGAAAATAAAGAACTATAAAGTTTAAAATATCATATCCAATCAGCGAATTAGAATAAAGTCAGACGTCATCATACAGACCGAGCTTCGTATTGAATACAATAAACCGGATCTGATGATACATGACCTTGTAAAGAATGAAATCCTATTAATTGAAGTTGGAATCACAAACAAAAATATCCTAAAACAGACTGAAACCACTAAAGGAAGAAAGTACGAGATGCTAGCCAACGAACTCTCACTTATGCACAATGGGGCCAAGGTGACGATGGTCCCTGTGGTAATAACATGGGACGGGCTAGTTACCAACTTGTTCAAGAAGCACATGGACAAATTGGAAGTGAGCAAACAGCTACAGGCCTACCTACAGACCATTGTACTAAAAATAACATGTGAGAGTGTGCTAATCGACTTCAGACGAGGCAACTTGGATAACGAGTTGTGGACGAAGGACTTGCAAACAATGATAGACCAGATGGAGGCGGTCCTGGTACCGTAAATGGTGTGCAAGAAGTGTGTATACAAATGCTTAGAATCATTGGATGTAACATGGACTTAAAAACTAATTGAATAAATTTATTATTATTATTATTATTATTATTATTATTATTATTATTATTATTATTGCTAGTGGTTTATCGTCGTACAAATATATCGAAAGTTTCCGGTGACGCGAGGATGGGAAAGGACAACGATATGGAAGATATTGGCCGTGGTCTAAATTTTTTTTTTTTTGCTAGGAGCTTTACGTCGCACCGACACAGATAGGTCTTATGGCGACGATAGGATAGGAAAGGCCTAGGAGTTGGAAGGAAGCGGCCGTGGCCTTAATTAAGGTACAGCCCCAGCATTTGCCTGGTGTGAAAATGGGAAACCACGGAAAACCATCTTCAGGGCTGCCGATAGTGGGATTCGAACCTACTATCTCCCGGATGCAAGCTCACAGCCGCGCGCCTCTACGCGCACGGCCAACTCGCCCGGTGGTCTAAAATTAAGGTACAGCGTGATTTGCCTCATGTGAAAATGAAAAACCATGGAAAACGTCTTCAGGGCTGCCAAAGGTGGGATTCGAATCCACTATGTCCCGAGTGTAACCTCATACGTACGCGACCGTAACTGCACGGCCAACTCACATTGGAACACTGCAGGCATTGCACATATTCCATGGGAACCTTGTTGCACACTAGGGGCGAAGCCAAGGGGGTGTTATTGGGGGTTAGAGCCCTGCTATGGAATTTTTCAAAAATGAAATAAACAGACACTGACAATAAACAGTAAACTGAATAAACATTCAGAGACTAGAACTAACAGATCTGTTGAATCTATTTTCTTTTTGCTAGTGGTTTTACGTCGCACCGACACAGATAGGTCTTATGGCGACGATGGGATAGGAAAGCCCTAGGAGTTGGAAGGAAGTGGCCGTGGCCTTAAGTAAGGTACAGCCCCAGTATTTGTCTCGTGTGAAAATGGGGAAACCACGGAAAACCATCTTCAGGGCTGCCGACAGTGGGATTCGAACCCTCTATCTCCCGTATGCAAGCTCACAGCAACGCGCCCCTCATCGCACGGCCAACTCGCCCGGTAAATCTATTTTCTAAGAAGTATCGGAAGTTGGATTTTAGATTGTAAGCTCAACTTACTATTTGCTGTAAAACAGGTGACCTGCATCGTATTATTCTTGTTCTGTAACTTATTTTAATGTAAGATGTTGTAGTGTACTGGAATCTGAATATCAACATAATTAACTTGTATTAATGGTCCTTATAACGACTAGTCACACATGCACGCACCACGCACGCACAGGCACCTTCATTATGTTCTAACATGATTTTGTAACTATAACACCCCGCCCCCCATCGACTGATACTTGCTACGCTACTGTGTTCCACACGCTGGCTAAGTAGGCTACTGCAATTCCCGTAACGACATGCCTGACTCCAGACTTAATACTGAATACGGACTATACCCCAATTCCAGGTAGTAACTAAAGCAGGCGCGGCTCTTAAACGATCGACCGTAAGGCATGATCATATGCAGATTTTGTAATCCTCCTATTACTTCAAACATGCCTGGGAGTACTCTACAAATTTTATTTTTTAAATATTTTATTTCCACACTTTTGAGAAAAACCTGCAACCTGCTGTTTTCCAGTCATTGACCGGGTCAGGGATGTAATTAATGAAGCAGATATAGGCTGTTAGTACGATGGGGTCGCCACTCCCAAAGTGATTTATTAATGACTGATAGATGCTATGAAGTAGCCTCCGTGGCTCAGACGGCAGCGCGTCGGCTTCTCACCGCTGGATACCGTGGTTCAAATCCCGGTCACTCCATGTGAGATTTGTGCTGGACAAAGCGGAGGCGGGACAGGTTTTTCTCCGGGTACTCCGGTTTTCCCTGTCATCTTTCATTCCAGCAACACTCTCCATTCTCATTTTATAGCATCTATCATTCATTAATAAATCACTTTGGGAGTGGCGACCCCATCGTACTAACAGCCTATATCTGCTTCATTCATTACATCCCTGACCCGGTCAATGACTGGAAAACAGGTTGTAGGTTTTCATTTTCATTTTCAGATGCTATGAAATGAGAATGGAGAGTGTTGCTGGAATGAAAGATGACAGGAAAAACCGGAGTACCCGGAGAAAAACCTGTCCCGCCTCCGCTTTGTCCAGCACAAATCTCACATGGAGTGACCGGGATTTGAACCACGGTATCCAGCGGTGAGAGGCCGACGAGCTGCCGCCTGAGCCACGGAGGCTCCTCTTCCACACTTTTATTACCATTTATTCGATACACAGTCCAAATAAATGAAACTCGACCACCACATTCTCTTTAGATAATTTCTTGAGTTCTCTTTGTAATACGACAGATAACATGGGTGTATTATATGGCAAAAAAAAAAAAAACAAAAAAAAAAAAAAAAACAAGAACAATGTTAAGTTCGTCTTACACTCAGCAGAACTTGAAATCCGCTTGGATTTGAAGATTGTCTCCTCCACAGATGTTCAGAATTGAATCACAGAAATATCGAGGATAACGATCATGTATTCATGGCATCCTGTATGCATGAGATTAAGGAATAAATCTCTTCAAACCAGTTTGAGGTGTATTGATTCCAAAGTCGTAGCTTGTTGTCTACTGAACTGTGATATTGGTTCCTCATGTACATAGTAACGAATTGCCTTCCATCACCTAAATAACATGTTTTATATCTTTGGCAGCCAGTTTTATTAGATTTTGAATGTCTGGAAATAATTGAAATGTTCTTGCAAAAAGAATGATTCTACACTTTTCACTTTGGAAATTGAATTACGCTCGAATTGTAATTCGGATTATAGCAGGATATTGCTAGTCATATATTCAAATAGATTACCCCGGTGTAAACTTATGAACCGGGGCTCTGAGTTGCTTTGGTGTTGTGACTGGAATTTCAGTTTAAGAAGATTTTCATCGACGGAGAGTTGTTAACTGAGAGAAGTTGTCCCTGGATTTGCACCATTCGGTCGCAGTTCGAATCTCACCTAGTACATATAGAATTTCTAATTGGAAAAATCACGCTCACTTGGTTGGATTATACGTAAAACTAGACAAAAGAAGGAAATTACTTTAGATGTTCCACGAATGAGGGTAAAGGTCAAAAAGGAGAAGTAACCTTTGCGAACACAAATGAAGTCAGATATGAAGCAGAATTATTCAAAAATGATCTCTTAGGGATTTGAAGGAATGTTATCCACGAATATTGGTGAGTCAACATAAGGGACAAGAAATACCGACTACGTAGATTATAATTACGTAGCCTTAATAGCTCATGGAGCCCTACAGAAAGTTGCAGAAGATTGGCAACCAAACATTCCATATAAAGTAGACAGTGAGCTATGTGTCTGACTCGTTGGCTGAATGGTCAGCCTACTGGTCTTCGATTCAGAGGGTCCCGGGTTCGATTTACGGACGGGTCGGGAATTTTAACCTTCATTGGTTAATTCCAGTGGCCCGGGGACTGGGTGTTTGTGTTGTCCCCAACATACCTGCAACTCACACATAGCACATAACACTACCCTCCACCACAATAACACGCAGTTACCTACACATGGCAGATGCCGTCCACCCTCATCGGACGGTCTGCCTTACAAGGGCTGTACTCGGCTAGAAATAGCCACACGAAATTATTATTAGTGAACCGTGTAGTTTGTCGTTTCCTTCGAACTTCGTAAACTTGGTGAAATAAAATTCCTCGGGTAAACCCAGTTCATAAAATGCTCTTGGGCGAAAGCATAGTCAGACAAAGAATGTTAAATTTTTTAAAGAGGAGATATCGAACTTGGATAAAATCAAGAAATGGTGAAAGTTTTATATTTTATGGTAGGTTTATCATCTGTTGGGAACAGCAGTATAATGAACATGTATGCATAATACACTAATCAACCTCTACACACAGTTTGTTAAGAAATCGAAGTAGGAGAAAATGGTTTGTGTGTTATATCAGAAAAATTGGTCGACTCAAATATACATGTCAAAGGTAACTGTTTCAATCACAGCCTGTGGTAGCGTCCAACCATGACTTTGAGCATTTTTCCTATTTTATCATGCGCCTTCTGTGAGTGGAACATTCGTTCATGTCTTGAAGCAAATTTCCCATTCTACATGCAAACACCTAACAATAAGCAGTCAGTCACTTTCCAATAAATGTCTCAATTTTTCGAACTCTAACAATACACGCTATGTACAAGAAACTAATTATCATTATGTCCATGGATACTAAATAAATCAACACGCGTTTTCTCTGCATTGAATGATGATTGAAACATGAAAGGACTAACAAGGGAATAGTTTGGGTTGGATCTGGCGGCTTTCAATGAAACTTGGGTGAATGATAAATTAATACTATATGCTAAATTTGTGGTGATAACAATTTTTTCGTAAACTCAGTAGTACTTTAATGATAATTCATTACTGAAAAATAGCTGGGTGTCTCGGAGCATTTACCAGTAAATGGCGTAGCCTATGGTGGCTTTCAACTGTTATTTTGAGCATTATACCTTTTGTATGCACTATAATATTATACCAGTAGTTCTATATTACCATTTTATATAGCACTTCAAAAATAAAATTTTGCCTACACGACCAGAATTTTATACGGGATTATTCAACTACAAGTCGTCCACCTCCAATATCTTCCGATCCGTTAAATATAGAGACATTATATTTTCAAATTCTTAAATTGTACTAAGGGGCTCATAAACACTGTCCAGTTTGGCTACACCACGTACGTAATTACCGACAAAACGGTAGCAAGATCGTTCTTAAAAAATGGGACACCGGGCGAGTTGGCCGTGCGCGTAGAGGCGCGCGGCTGTGAGCTTGCATCCGGGAGATAGTAGGTTCGAATCCCACTATCGGCAGCCCTGAAGATGGTTTTCCGTGGTTTCCCATTTTCACACCAGGCAAATGCTGGGGCTGTACCTTAATTAAGGCCACGGCCGCTTCCTTCCCACTCCTAGCCCTTCCCTGTCCCATCGTCGCCATAAGACCTATCTGTGTCGGTGCGACGTAAAGCAGCTAGCAAAAAAAATGGGACTTAATAGAACAACTAAGAATCGAGTGACAAGTTCAGTGATGTGCTTATTTTGCAAATCCGGCGAGTACTGTTGGAGATATTAAAGGGTTTCATGTGTGTAGGCATTAGACAGAAAGCTATGAACTACTTGCTGTGACGAGGCCTTGCTGCGTGACTCGTGACTCACGCCTTGTTGACTCACACTCACCTCGCTCTTGTCTTGTGTGGACCCGGAGAAACAACAGTATCATGCGCATCTGCGCTTGTGTTAAACCATCTCGTTCGGTTTATTCGAACATGCGTTGTTTTTCAAGAACATGTTAACCAGTCGAGTTAGTTAATGCCTGGGAGAATCTTAAATGACAGCATGCACTGAACTACTTTTTGAGCGATTGTACATTTCCCTGCACGATGGAAGTGTTCGATAAAGGGGAGAATGAAACAATGCCCTTAAAAAATTACCTGAACGATTATGTCAATGCAGCGGTGTATGTTAGCGGTAAATTATTCCCCACTGGACCACTTTCTGTTGATCTTACATGTTGGCTTTATGGAAGAACATAGTGCCCAACAATACCGCTCTCCGTTAATTTGTGGCACCTATTCTTTCCAATAACCATGTCTTCAATGATTTTCAAGTTGTTGATTTCATTTCATGTACTGTGTGTTCATGAAAAGGACAATAAAGCACTTGAAGAATCGCACAGTTATTTCGTCTCTTTCCGATTTGACACCAATGACACAAAAATGTATATTTTAGTTCTTCTTCCAGATTGAACTGTGGTGTTGTTTTCTGTATCTTCCGGACAGTTTGCCGACGTCTCTAATACATTGCAGTACTCTTTGTCTAGGCAACTGAAATGGTGTATGGCTTTGTATGTTTCCGAGGACTTCAGCTCGCCACGTGCAGGTCTTTTGATTTGACACCCATACGCGACCTGCGCGTCGTGATGAGGATGCAATGGTGAAGAAGGCGACACATACACCGAGTCCCCGTGCCACGAGAATTAACGAATTAGGTTAAAATTCCAGAACCTGCCGGGAATCGAACCCCGGACCCCTGTGACCAAAGGCCAGCACGCTAAGCATTTAGCCAGTCGGGCCCCGCGGTGTAGGGGGCAATGCGTCCTCCTGTCATCCGGCAGCCACGGGTTCGATTCCTGGCCTGGTCAGGGATTTGTTAATTGTAAATGATTAATATCCCTGGCCTGGGTGTTTATGTCGTCCTTAACGTTCCTTTCCTCACATTCAACACTTTACAGTTCCGCCATTTACATAATATACGCAGATTCCTCATATATGGTGCAAGTAGGGGCAAAAGATCTTTAAAAGTCGACGCCTCGAACAAATAGCATTAAAAAAAACATTTAGCCATGGAGCGGGACGTGAAGGCAACTGAAATACCCCTACTCGATCCGAGTTGGAAAGCCAACTGTACGAAAGGTACTGAAAACAACAACACGGTTCAACCCGGAAGAACTAATCTCAACAGACCGTGGAAGCTTATATCTGAAAAGTTATGTTAACTCTGAAATACTGTACTGTTGTCTCCCTGAATGCGCTGGAAGTAAAGGCGCGGTGTGTGGATTTATCAACAAGGCATGAGTCACGCAACATGCCCACGACGTCACAGCGAATAGTGCATCGCTTTCTGCCTCCAAAAGTACTCTTTGGATTTACAAAATAATCACACCTTATCACTGAACTTGTCTCTCGATTCTAAACTGTTCTATTGGATGAAAATAATATAGTCCCATTAAACAAACGAATTGGACAGTATTCTGTGAACCTTTTAAAAATTTTTAAAACAGAATGTCTATATATTCAGCGGATCAGAAGATGCGGAGGTTGGAACTTAAATAGTGGCAACTATTTATTTACAACAGATACAAAAGAGTTACATGTTAGCAATCTTTACTGTACTTCAATGTAGTCACCAGCGTTGTGTATATCCCGTTCCCAGCGATGTGGAAGTCGTAGTATACCTTTCGCAGAGCCTGTTCTGATGATGGTGTGAATGGAGTGGTCTGCTGCCAGTCGAATCTCTGAAACTGTCCGGAATCAAAACGAAGTCACGAGGACGTAAGTCCGGGGAGTATGGTTTCGATCACTGTCCAGTAACGCGGCAACAGCATGCACGTCTTCTTCACTGACTCGTAGGACGACCTGCGCGATGAATGTCCGCCACAGTTTGCCGACCATCGTTGAAGGCTTTTACCCAACGTGCCACTGTTCTGTAAGGCAATGCAGATTCCCCGCAAGCCTCTTGAAGACCTTGAAGACACTGTCGTGCTGTACGACCTCTGGCACATTCATTCTTGATCCAACTCCGTTGTTCCTGTTTGGAAAACATAGTGACAACGTTACGTTAGACCGCTAGCTCACAAGTGACTGTTTCTCTCGCTTGTGCGCACGCAGGTGATGTGGGAAGGGCGCGTCCATTTGCTCTAAGGTAAGATAGGTAGGCCCTATGTAACCACCGAGCTCGATAGCTGCTGTCGCTTAAGTGTGGCCAGTATCCAGTAATCGGGAGATAGTGGGTTCGAGCCCCACTGTCGGCAGCCCTGAAAATGGTTTTCCGTGGTTTCCCATTTTCACACCAGGCAAATGCCACGGCCGTTTCTTTCCACTTTCAAGGCCTTTCCTATCCCATCAGCGCCATAAGACATATCTGTGTCGGTGCGACGTAAAGCAAATATAAAGAAAAAAGGTATGTAACCAACGTGTGCTATGAGCGACAATATTAGATTCCGTTGGATGGCGTCTCCACAGCAGTGTTGCCACTATTTAAAATCCAACCCTCGTATTTGAGGTGGACAACTTAGCTGAATAACCCTGCATTATAAACATATAAGGGTGTTAATACTGCCTTATCGTTTATAATGGAATCTAGAATACTGTGTAGTATGAAATATTGTTCACCTACTACCGAGCGAGTTGGCCGTGCGGTTATGGTCACGCAGCTGTCAGATTGCATTCGGGAGATAGTGGGTTCGAGCCCCACTGTCGGCATCGCTTAAGATGGCTTTTATCATGGTTTCCCATTTGTAAAAGGCTGTCCCTTAATTAAGGCATGGCCACTTACTTCCCACTCCTAGCCCTTTCCTATCCTATCGTCGCCATAAGATCTAACTGCATCTGTGCGACGTAAGGAAAATTGTAAAAAAATCATCTACTGTACGTATAAAGGAGCATTCGATTAATTTAACCTTTTATTAGCACAAACGGAGAATATATTTGGTTCCTGTTTAGAATTATTACTAACTAGCGAATGTACCCGTGCTTCGCTACGGTATTCTACATTGTATTCGAATATCGAAGTAAATAGTGTACATGCAGTAAATAAGATTGTTTTAAAATTGCATGTCTCTTAGCGTTATCCGAGAAAGAGCATGGGGAGGTCCCCGTACGTTGTTTCCAATGTAAAGTGTTTGTTACGGATTTGTGATATAACGGCAGGCTCATTTGCCTACTGGCATTCACAATCGAGTTGACAAGTTTACATTATAATTGCAGGCCCCATTGCCTACTACGCGGACAAAATCGATCTGGAGAGTTTTCGTTAAAATGGCATCCCCCCTTTCCTACTTCCAGACAAATTACAGTTGAGGAGTTTCTATTATAATAGCAGGCAATTACCCTACTATAACTCGAAATTGAGTTGTGCAGTTATCATTATAATGCCAGGCCCATTTTCCTACTGCCAGCCAGCTTACTGCCAGTCACACCAAGTTGGTGAGTTTCCATCAAAATAGCAGGCCACTATGCCTAATGCCAGTCATATTTTAGATGAGGACATTTCTTTGTAATGGCGGGCACCCTTGCCTACTGCCAAACACAATCGGGTAGGGGAGTTTTAAACAAAACTGCATGCTCACTTGCCTTCTGCAAGTCAAATCGAGCAGGGAACTATTCATTACAATTGTAGGCCTTCCTTACTAATGACAGTTACACAGGAGTTGGAGAAGAAACCCTTTCCTACTGCCAGTCAAAGTCGGTGTGGGGAGTACTGATTACAATAGCACACCCACCCTTTCTCGATCGCTAAAAATCGACATCAGTGAATATATATAGATCGACATACGAAAGTATATGCGTGTTTACAATATTGAAGACCTTCATTTACAGATTAACTGCTACTGAACGTGCGTCATATCGACAAAGGATTATACCATAAGACACGCCGGATTTAGTGGCCTAAATGGCTGGTCCCATGATATGTCATCTATTCTTGGGTCAGATTGAGTTAGAAACGTGGAACAGGGTAAAGGTTTTGTAAGATTATCTCACATTACATTACTTTTCGGATAATTATGTGACAGCTACATACATAGCATTTGGCTCACATATGGCTACTGGGTGGGCCAATTTTCGTGAAGAGTTTGATGATTCTGTATTTCATATAAGTAATTGAAAGTATGAATTATGCATGTGACAATTCCAAATTGACTTAACATCGATTAATAGAGAAAAATCATACGCAAAAAGGGATACAGATACGGCAAAAAGTCATAAGACCAAGGTTGTAGATCTTTCCAAATTGAACGGAGATTGTGCAATCCGTTATGTGATAGGAATTTCCGAAGGTCTGCAACATCATTAAAATTGCCTGCATATTTCGATATTCTTCGGGGATAAAAAGTGAAAAATTTAATGATCTAGGATGTATTCCGTTCGTTACAGGCTAAAACGTATAATTTTGTCAAATTTCAATTATCTTCTTTTTCTTCTGGCAGATTATGCCGCAATCTGGATTTTGGGCGAGGCGGGAAAAAATTAGGACTTTCAGGAAGCTAAACCAAAAATTAAAAATTATGGAGATGGTCATTATAACCCCTTAAACGGAAAGCTGTACGAAAATTTTGCCAAACTAGTCAGTGTAGAGGCACACAGTCGTTACGATTTGATTTATATAGATAAGGAATCTGCTCCATGTAAAACACCTTTTGGGCTATGTCCGCTGGACTTAACCTGCAAAAGTGACCATTCATGATATCTCCCTTATTAATCCTCCTGACGAAAAAATGCACATGAAAAATTAAAGGTTTAGAGGTGGAATTCCATCACGTTTGGTCGATTTCCAGTCAGGTTGGTCTTGTTCTGTATATATTGTGGAAGAGTAAAAATCACCATTTCGGTTCCCTATAAACCGCCAGTCCATTCCGGAACATCAAATGTTATTTACGTTTAAAACCTACCTTTGGACAGGTGGATGCTAAATATAAATTTTGGTTCGAATATCTTCAGTAGTTTTCAAGTTGTAAGGAATACGCTTTACACGCACCCGCTCGTGAGTCAAGTCCGATGGGACTTGTACAGAAAAACGGTCCGTTAATGATATCTCCCTTATTAATCCTCGTATCGAAATGATGCACATGAGAAAAAAGGTTTAGAAATTAATTTCTGCCAAGGTAGGTAGATTTCCATTAAGTTTGGTTGTGTATATTTTGTGGAAGTGCAAAATCACTGTTTCGGTTTCGTATAAACCCCCAGTCAGTTCAGGGATTTAGAAACACTATTTGCCCTAAGACCTATCAAGGACAGGTGTATTCTAAATATGAGTCTTTGTGGAAATACATCCAGTAGTTTGTAGCACTCGCGTACATACGGCGTAATTAAGGAAGAAAATAATACAGTTAAGAAAGTTGAAATTAATAGAAAATGGATTATAACAGAGGACAGCCGGATAACGACAAATATGTAAATGCCAAGTGAATGTATTGGAATATCAAATGCCCCTCAATGAATTATGCTAGTGTGAGTTATGGATATAATAAAGCGGTAACAGAGGAGAAATTTAGGTCCAGTGATTCCTAGGTAAACAAATAATACGAAGATGACTAATGGTGTTATTACTTAATCTATTCGAGGGCGGTTATAACATCCAACGATATTCCACCAATATCCCGCAGATAGGCCGATTGACGCCTCTCTTGCCTTCTACCCAAGGAACAACCACGAATTTAAAAGCATGATGAGGAAAATGGCAATACGTTACTTCCCTGCTGGCATGCAGTCAGAGACGTTGCCATGGTAACCGGTAGGTTCGTTGTCGGTCTGTCGGTCACTCAATGCAGAGCATGATACCAGCGGAAAATTGGAAATTTCTCCGTCATGTGAAGAGTAAGGTAAATTATGAACATAACGAAAGTTGTTTATAATGAAGAGACGTTTCACGTACGGTAAACTAAGTTTGCAGAAAATCAATAGTATAAGAGAAAATGGAGGAAAACCATTCTGGTTTTCCTATAAACCCCCCGTCTGTTCAAAGATTTTAAAATAATATGCATATCGGAACCTTCTCCGGTATGAGTATACTCTAGATATGAAGTTTGGTTGAGATCTATCCAGCCGTTTCGACGTGATGGTGGAACAGACAAACAGACACACAAACAAACAGACACGAAACGTAAAAACCACCGATTCGGTCTTGAGTTGGCCTAAAACGGATAAATATCTGAAAAATTTGCAAAACAAAAGAAATTACAGACAACGGACCCCTACAATTTTATTTATATAGATTCACTAGAATTACTAATTTACAACGCAGTGTAACAACGTAAGACCTCCAGCAATATTTTGATGTCTTAACTATTGATTATCCATCTTGCCAAATTTCATAACAATCAGTTTTTTCCAAACCAGCTCGTTCCCTTGTAATAATATATTTAAAGGCGTGCTTCCAGATTTTTATTGCGATTTGTTCCTAACGCGTAAATTTTTTTCTGTTCCACCCCTTTATTCTCTTAAATTGATTAGTTGTGTTTGGGGAATGGAGAATGAGGAAGATATGCCATCCTTCCTCAAGTATTATGGTTTGTCACTTGAGGCGATAACTTCACATACGCTGGCGTTCTCCCAACTTCTGTGCTCGTAACTTAGCGACTGAGTTATGGTGACCTGCAAAGTTTCAACTTGTTGATCACGTCAGCTGTTCCTGACAGCCCATATTCATGACTTGGCTCGAAATCACCTTCCTTTCATCTGACTCTAACAGATGACACATTCCTTTTAATTGTTTTGGCTGACTTTGCAGCTTCTTAATGCACTTCTCATGTGAGGCTTCGAAATTCATTTATATCATGTAGGCACGAATGAACCGGCACTGCTATTTTAGCAGTAATGTGCGGGTATGTTATCCAACCTGTTAACAGTCAAGACAATTCTCAGGCCATTTTGCATCTTTAAGCCAATTAAAAATACACGTTGAATCATGTTTATTTCTGACTCACCCAGTGTATCAATTAAGTATATTAGTAAACTTGAGTCCTTGTCTTGAGGTGAAATTCCCCCTGTGGGTGGAGGCGGTAGAATAACACCCACGGTAAACCCTGCCTGTCGTAAGAGGCGACTAAAAGGGGCCCCAGGGGCTCTGAAATTTGGAGCGTGGTTTGGCGACCACGGGGCCCTCAGCTGAGTCATGGCATTGCTTCCACTTACTTGTGCCAGGCTCCTCACTTTCATCTATCCTATCCGACCTCTCTTGGTCAACTCTTGTTCTTTTCCGACCCCGACGCTATTAGGTTTGCGAGGGCTAGGGAGTCTTTCATTTTCACGCCCTTCGTGGCCCTTGTCTTACTTTGGCCGATATCCATTTTTCGAAGTGTCGGATCCCTTCCATTTTTCCCTCTGATTAGTGTTATATAGAGGATGGTTGCCTAGTTGTACTTCCTCTTAAAACAATAATCACCACCACCACCACCTCTTGAGGTGAAATAGCTCTTTTCAGACACCGCCCCCCCCCCCCTCCTCCCAATAGAGGTGAGTCTCATGAACCACTTTAACCACATATCAAGCCTCGTAAAATACATAAATCTCTGGCAGTACCGGGAGTCGAATCCGGGCCCCGAGGGCAGCAGCTAATAGTGCTACGCTGGAAAGGTGGACAATAAAGCATATTCATTAATGGCTGTAGAGGTGATATATACAAACTGAAAGCCGAGCGGCCATATCTACCGTATTTAGTATTAACTTATAGATAAGCCATCTATATATTAACGGAGTTTACTAAAACCAGCTTTGGCAAATCCGTCCGTCTGTTCCACTCAACCGATGTCCGGCTCCATGGCTAATTGGTTAGCCTGGTGACCTTTGGTCACAGGGGTCCCAGGTTCGATTCCCGGCAGGGTCGGGAATTTTAACCTTAATTGGTTACTTTCTCTGGCACGGGGGCTGGTTGTGTGTGTCGTCTTCATAATCATTTCACCGGGCGAGTTGGCCGTGTGGTTAGGAGCGCGGCTGTGAGCTCGCATCCGGGAGACAGTGGGTTAGAACCCCACTGTCGGCAGCCCTGAAGATGGTTTTCCGTGGTTTCCCATTTTCACACCAGGCAAATGCAGGGGCTGTACCTTAATTAAGGCCATGGCCGCTTCCTTCCTATTCTGAGGCCTTTCCTGTCCCATCGTCGCCATAAGACCTGTCTGTGTCGGTGCGACGTAAAAAACAAAATAATAGTATCATCATTTCGTCCTCATCACGAGGCGCAGGTCGCCTACGGTCAACTCAAAAGACCTGCACCTGGCGAGCCGAACATGTCCTCGGACACTCCCGGCACTAAAAGCCATACGCCATTTCATTTTTTTCACTCAACTGATTTGCTCCATTTATGTTTTATTCTCTCCTGAATTACCTGCCAGTGAATCATGAAACATTGGTAGGTCTCTTAGTTCAGCCAATTTTCAGAGATCATGAAATCAAATCATTAAGTGATCACTCCAACAATTGGTGGCAAAGTGTTACCCTAACCCGCAACAGATTCTGTACTTAGCAGGTTGCTGAGCGACTAATGCTTTCATTAATGTTCTGACACAAGTGATTTTCATCGTTAGTAATGTCATTGCATGCAGCCATGTTTGATTACTATCTGTAAAGCCAGAGAGTATACACTTCCTCTGATCATGGAAGAATACTGTTGCCTACTAGATACTCTTTGATTCACCAACCTTATCCAGCTTCCAAATATATTCAACAGATGGCAGAGCGTTCCTAATGACTTACATGCTACTAAGAGAAAAAAAGTCTACGTACAAACAGTCCCCATCATAATTTACATCTTAGACATTATGCACATCTGCAACAACGGAAAATAATTGTGTGTTCGACAAAACCTCTTTCTCCCGCTTTACCGCATCCCTCTACGTGCAGGTAGAGAACTTTTTTAAGATACATGACGTGAGTTTGTTACTGCGAGAGACGTCATCTGTTCGCATGGAGGTGGAGACTAGAGACGCTGAGATATCAGCAACCGCATTCACGTAGTTCCGAGAATTGATACTGGGTTCTGCTCGAAGCTACTAGAAATCACTGAGACTGCAGTCCAGCATGAATGAGAACATTCTGGTAACTGTCGTGGTGTTATAATAGGGTGAAGACAGCAAGCGAGCGATTGAGCGCAAGAGTGAGTTGTGTGATAGTCGCATTGAGTTAGCAAGTGACCTGTTGCTGGCACTTTGTTACATTACTAAACGAGTGTAAACTAAATTTTACCATGCCAAAGGTGTCCAGTGCCCGATTTGTTGCTCTGGCTCAGAAATTCAAACAATATTTCATAGACACTGTTATGCGATATTCTATTTGTGATTCAAGAATTTCGTTATATTTAAAAAAAACACCAGCGAGATCGCATCAAACAACACATTTCATCCCTAAGCATCAAATGAATAAGACTCTTCAAGCAAACAAATCGCGGCAACCTCTATTACGAAATGTGTTTCAACAGCTTCAGAAAGCCAAAATTTGAAGGAATTAAACATTGGTTTGTGTGCATCTGTACACAAGCAAGAATTCCACTCAGTAAGTTGAAGCATCCAGCCTTCAAGGGATTTCTTGAAATATGCACAAAGATGTCAATGCCCGTTGAGCGTACTTTTAAAGAAAACTACATGGAGCTTGTTTACCAAGAAACCATACAAAGAATCAAGGAGAAAGTGTCTGATTGCGATGTGGGAATCATTGTGGATGAAATCATAGACTCAATTGAACGATATGTTTTGAACGTTTTAGTTTATCCCTTAGCAGTGGGGAACGTTAAGCCCATGTTGTTAAAATGTATGAGCTGCAGAAAGCCAATGCCAGTACAGTAATGCAATCAATTATGGACTTTTGCCAAAACTCTGGCCTACTGGTATCGAGTTCGTAAAACTTCTTGTGGTTACGGACCAGGCTCCATACATGGTTTTAGCTGTTAACCAATTGAAACCTTTATTTCTTAAGTTGAAGCAAGCGACATGCTTGGTTCATGCCCTTCAAAGGCTTTGTGAATCCATAAAGAACGAGTACGACATCGCAAATCAATTCATCTCTGCCCTGAAGAAGATTCTACTGAAAGCTCCGAGTCGTGTTGTTGCTACAGAGAAACCAGTGACCTCCGCTTACTCGCAGGGGATCGTGGATTGATTGTGCTGCTATGTTGTGTGAGAATTTTGACAAAATTAGAGAGTTGTGTTTTCTTTGGATCCAACCGACGCAGGTGCAATTTACAAGGCACAGCAACTTCTGTTACCGGAGAAAATGCATAATTTTCAGACAGAAATATATTGCGTCCATAGTTACAAGGACCTGACTCCAGATATAAAAAGATTAGAAGAACAAGGTCCGGAAAAGGAAAAACATTAGGATATTTTTACTTCCGTGGGGGAACAGTTAGATGGCTTTGCCAAAGACAAACTTGAGTCTAGTCTTCAGAAGAATCCAGACATTGAGGAATTCGCCACATCTGTAGAGTTGCCATTCCGAGTGAATACAAGGTTTGTACCCCACTGGTTTCTGTGGATGTCGAAAGAAGCTTTAGCATCTACAAAGACATTCTATCTCCCAATAGAAACAGACTTGCTTTTATAAATATAGAGATGCTTCATATCTTGAAGTACAACAGCTTCATGTTTTTCCTTCTTTTGATGATTGATAATATGATGTTCTTGTTTGTAATTCAATAAACTAGAATAGAGAAAAGAGAAATCGTTGAATTAGTTGAACAATCCAGCACCTTTTTGTCCCTTTGTTTACATTATTTAAGCATCTTTTCTCTTCCCTTTTAAATATGAAATTTTTACCCAAAATCCTAACCCTGGTCATAACCAGGTTGTGGTAAGTGTGGCAACGCCAAAGCTCGTCCATTCAGCTGCCGTATGATTGTACGTAAGCCACTCTCCACGCTTGTATATTTGTAGCGATATTTCCGTCATTAAGCCTCCGTGGCTCAGGCGGAAGCGCGTCGGCCTCTCACCGCTGGATCGCGTGGTTCAAATTCCGGTCACTCCACGTGAGATTTGTGCGGAAAAATCGTAGGCGGGACGGGTTTTTCTCCAGGTACTCCGGTTTTCTCTGTCATCTTTCATTCCAGCAACACTCTCCACTATCATTTTATTTCATCTGTAAGTCATTAATCATTGTCCCAGAGAAGTGCGACAGGCTTCGGCAGTCGGCACAATTTCTATCCTTGCCGTAAGATGGGGGCTTTATTCATTCCATCCTTGGCCCGGTCAATGACTGGAAAACAGGTTGTAGGTTTTCATCATTTCCATCATTTCCATCATTATGGTGACTGTGGAGGTGTAAATATTTTATAATCATGCCAGTTTGATGTGCAGTGAGGTGGTGGGTAAGCAACTACGATATGTCAGTAAAATTAGAATGATACGTAAATTCTAAAGTAGTAAATTGATTTGCTCGGACCCACGGCACACCGACTGATCTAAACAAATAGATAAGCAAAAATGTTCTGGACCGCGACTTGAACTGTATTGAAACGTATATCAATAGGACCGAAAAAAGTATTTCCGTAAATGTGACCATCGCAATTTGTGCGAAATAGAATAAACAGTGGTTTGTGTGTGTGAGTGTGTGTGTAAGCGCATGTGAACTGTGGATGCCTACCGAAAGAAGACAAAAAATTCTAGCTTGCTAATCTGTAGAAATTCTTTAGTTGCAGAATGGATTTTCCTTTTCTCTCATATATGATTGTGATATTTATGGTTTAACGTATGATACCTCTAACAGATGCCTTTGCTGGCGGGACCTAGTGTTTACACTGCACTAAGTCTTCTGGTATGGGCTAGAGCAATTTTGTTACTTTCATTGATCTGTCTTTGTCTTATCCTTGGCTTTGACTATGTGAATGTGACTGAGGTATGAGCGATGCTAGTAATGCCATTCCTTACTCAGCCGGTCCCTGCTATGAATGCTGTGAAACTGTTACTCATAGGGTCGGTTGGAGCATGCATTTCAGTGGGCTTGGCAGACTGATGTGTAATAGCAACTTGTGGCTCGGTGAGGAAAGCAACGGGAAACTACCTCACTCCTCATTTCTCTAGTACGCCTCTTCAGTGATGCCTAGGCCATCTATGACAGCTCATGGCAGAACTGTTGAGGACCCAACCAGCCTTCGGGCTGATGACTAAACATACATACATACATACACCTCTAACAGAGGCTCTCTTGTATTCCATACTAATGTCTTTTGTGTTACTAGAAGACGATGAGAACGGCGATGACCGTTGCCTAAGAAAGACAAATATTTTACGTAATCAGTTTTGGTTCCATATTTATGAAAAAACCCTAAGTTTTGCTTGTCCATAATTAAGTTCACATTTAATTAAAATGCAAGTGTGAAGTTCTATAACGTCATAAGCTTAAGAAACATTGCCGCGGGCTTGATATTTCCTTTGAAGTATCTACTGCATCAGAAAATCGGAACGCACGTATCTTTAATATCGAGTGATTTGTCCGCGTGGATAGTCACGCACACCTGTGAGCTTGCATTCGGGAAATGGTGGGTTCGAACCCCACTGTAGGCAGCCCTGCAGATGATTTCCCGTGGTTTCCAATTTTCAACCAGTCAAATGCTGGGGCTGTACTTTAATTAAGGCCACGCTGCTTTCTTCCCACTCTTTCTAGCCCTTTCCTATCCCATCATCTCTATGAGACGGTATCGGGTGCGACGTAAAGCAAACTGCCAAAAATGAAAAAAAATTAAACATTTTATTCAAGTTTCTGGGAGCGAAAAATCATGCATGATCAAGTTTATGAAATTAATTTAAAAGGAGCCGTAGACTAAAAATGAACGATTGTTTGGGGTTGCCACGAATAAAAGACCATTTTAGTTCCTTCTACCGTAGGTAATTTCAAACAGGAGTAGTATAATTGGACAGTTCGGCGGCCACCACCCCCACCGGCTCCCAGAGGCCACCTCCACCACCACCACAGCCAGAGGCCTCCCAGATGCCTCCTCCACCACCACCACAGCCAGAGGCCTCCCAGAGGCCTCCTCCACCACCACCACAGCCAGAAGCCTCCCAGAGGTCTCCTCCACCACCCGCGGGAAATTTGAATTTGTAAACAAAGCCACGTGCTTTTTGACAGCTGTCATCGACAACAACGCATCGCTAACCTCAGTACTGCCATCTTGACGGTCCTAAACCTCAGTAGTACCAACTTAACCTAACTAGCGCGAGGTAAACAAAGCCACGTGTTTTTTTGACAGCCACGTGCTTTTTGACAGACAACAACGCATCGCTAACCTCAGTACTGCCATCTTGACGGGCCTAAACCTCAGTAGTGCCAACTAAACCTAACTAGCGCGAGGTAAACAAAGCCACGTGTTTTTTGACAGCCACGTGCTTTTTTGACAGCTGTCATCCGCCATCTTTAAACCACAGAGCACTGTGCTGCCCTCTTTATCGTAGTAGATGTAAATTCGTCACCTGTCATCGGCAGTGCTGCCATCTTGGTGGGCCTAAACCTTAGTGCTACCAACTTAACGTCACTAGCGTGAGATGAACAAATCCACGTGCAGCTGACATCCGCCATCTTTAATCTATAGAGCACAGTGGTGCTCTCTTTAGCTACTTACCTTTGAAATGTGGTGGCGGATAATTTGAAAAATGCTTTTTGACAGCAGCCATCTTGCATCGCAAACCTCAGTGCTGCCCTCTTTAGCTAGATACCTGTGGTGGCAGACAATTCCACATGACAGCAGCCATCTTTAATCAAGAGAGCACCATGCTGCCCTCTATGTGGTGGCGGCAATTTGAAAAATTCTACATGCTCTTGTTTGGAAACAAACTCACGCGCTTTTTTGACAGCCGTCATCCGCCATCTTTAATCAACAGAGCACAGTGCTGCCCTCTTTAGTTTGAAATGTGGTGGCGGCAAATTCCACGTGCTCTTGTTTGGAAACAAAGCCATGTGCTTTTTTGACAGCTGTCATCCGCCATCTTTAATCAACAGAGCACCGTGCTGCTATCATGCGGGCAATTTCGTCAGCTGTCATCCGCCACCGTGCTGCCCTCTTTATGGCTTCTACCTTAAGCACGTAGTAGCGGGCAATTTGAAAAGTTCTGTTAGCTATCATCCACCATCTTTAATCAAGAGAGCACCGTGCTGCCATCTTTAGCTAGATACCTTTGAAATGTGGTGGCGCCAAATTGAAAAATTCCGCGTGCTCTTGTTTGGAAACAAACTCACGTGCTTTTTTGACAGCTACCATCCGCCATCTTTAATCAACAGAGTATAGTGCTGCCCTCTTTAGTTTGAAATGTGGTGGCGGCAAATTCCACGTGCTCTTGTTTGGAAACAAAGCCATGTGCTTTTTTTGACAGGTGTCATCTGCCATCTTTAATCAACAGAGCACCGTGCTCCTATCATGCGGGTAATTTCGTCAGCTGTCATACGCCATCTTTAATCTACAGAGCACCGTGCTGCACTCTATGTGGTGGCGGCAAATTCCACGTACTCGTGTTTGGAAACAAATTCTATGTGCTCTTCAGCTGTCATCCACCATCTTTAATCAAGAGAGCACCGTGCTGCCCTCTTTGTGGTGGCGGATAATTTGAAAAATTATTTTTGACAACCAGCCATCTTTAATCCAGAGAGAACAGTGCTACCTTCTTTAGCTACTTACCTTTGAGGCGGTTAATTTGAAAAATTCTTTTCGACAAGCAGCCATCTTTAATCCAGAGAGAACAGTGCTGCCCTCTTTAGCTACTTACCTTTGAGGCGGTTAATTTGAAAAAATTCTATTTAACAAGCTGCCATCTTTAATGAAAAGAGCATCGTGGTGCTATCTTGTGGGTAAATTTTACGTCACAGCTGTCATCCACCATCTTGCATTGCTAACCTTAGTGCTGCCCTCTTTAGCTACTTACCTTTGAAAAAAATTCTATTTGACAAGCTGTCACCCGCCATCTTGCATCGCAAACCTCAGTGCTGCACTCTATGTAGTGGCGGATAATTTGAAAAAATTTTATGACAAGCAGCCATCTTTAATCAACAGAGCACCGTGCTGCTATCTTTAGCTACCGCCATCTTACATCGCTTACCTCGCTGCTGCACTCTTTAGTTGAAATGTGGTGGCGGTAAATTCGAACAAGTTTAATCACGCATCGGGAAAGCTAGAGTAAGGACGTGCTGCAGTGATGACGTCATCATGCATGTTTAGACTTGTCCGTTTTCTTAAGAGTAAGTCTGTGTAAAGGAATGTGGTAGCGGTAAATTCGAACAAGTTTAAACATGCATCGGGGGAGCTAGAGTAAGCACGTGCTGCGGTGATAACGTCATTGTGCATGTTTAGACCTGATCGTTTTTCTTAAGAGTAAGTCGGTGTAAAGCAATGCAATAAGTACAACATTTTTTGAATGCGATCAAATATTTATTTACAAATGTACTACAACAGTGTTCGTTTTTGCTGCTGACAAGGTTGGTGCTTCTTAACAACGTATGCTTCTGAAATGCCTCCTGCAACATTCAAATTAAACAAAAACATTTAGAAATATATTATACTAAGTATGTTATGCTTTACAGAGAAGATCATATACTTCTTACCTTGCTGTTATTATTTTTCGGAATCATCATCATCATCATGAGGTACTAGAGAAAGTTCATTCATACACTGTGTACAGTGTTCAATCCTCGGAGTTGGTCCATCCCAATCATCATCACCATTTTCTCCTCGATGCTTGTAATGTCGTTCACAAGTTCTGCATAATGCTACTTCGATCGACATCTTACTGTGTAGAGGAAGGATGTCCCAAAAATTATGTACGTAAGAGGCAGCGTACGTATATAAAATCCTGGTGGTAAGTATTGAATAAGATATTTCGGCATCGACGATCTATGTTTATAGAAGATCTTAATAGCCTCACTCACTCGTGAAAGGTAAATAAGATGTTGCGTATGAGCATGCAAACAGCATGCACATTTACAGTTTTGTTCCATAGCGTACGATGTCGAAGCACACACTAATGAAAATGTTAAAGATCTATTCTTATTTATAGTCTCGTAACAATATTCGTTAGCGGATGGTAAGTAACATCACTCATATGAATAATAAGACAATAGGCTGCTGTTAGCAGGAATGTTTTCAGATGTTTCAAATTCTAAACGAATATCAACTGGAGATTCTTTTATAGATTCGTCATGATAAGAGCAGTCTATAACTACAATCGGTGCTTTATTTTTAAATTCTTGAGGTGTAAATAGCGGACGATCTTCTTTCTGATAATACGATGATTGAAATTTACAAAACATGCAATAGAGCATCCCAAACTTATTTTTCTCAAAGTTAATGTCGATGTTTTCGTAGGGATACGTAATTCCGTTGAGATATAGTCTAACGTGTCTTAATTTACAGTGATCAAACAGTGAGCTATCTTTTTCGTGATTGAATTTACGATTAGTTTGAAATCCAAAAATAATGTACAAGGGCTTCTCAGTAAAACGTGATGTTTTAACAGCCCAGCTATGCTTGTTTGTAGGTGGTAACACAGGATATTCATGCAGCTCCCAACTTCTAAAACGTATAGGTAATGGTGTATCATTTTCTACAATCTTGAGCAATCGAAGATTTTCACGATCAGATAAGGTTACATGTGGAATCCGCCACAGTATACGATGCAGTGTTATTTTCGATTCTACTGGTGTTTCTACTGCTTTAAGAGAATTGTAATCACTTCGATCACGGATTAGAATAAGCCCTTGTCTTGCGTTGATTATAATACGTGTAAAGTCTTCTGCGAATCCAAAAATATGTTTCAGTGATAACATACCCGTAAAAGTTCCATCCTCATTAATCATCCAGTTGTTAGTAGCTTTTGGACACCATCCAGCCATCCGCAAAAGATTACTTTCTTCATCACAGAAAGAAGGGTAGAGTTTCATTGCACTTGTAATACCAACATTCTTCGTTCGATCTATTTCAACATTATTTACTTCATATCGCGCTTCAGAAAAGAGAAAAGCTAGAGCATGGTTGTTTAGTTGTGAAGTGCTTGGTCCACTTCCATCAGACTTTTCTAGTCGTCCTTCAATATAGAGGTAGCTTTCGTGTGGTAATGTGTAAACATCTTGTTGATTAATAATAAAATGAATTTCATCATTGTTATTTAATCCAAACGTAAAAGGTTGATAGGAATGAAGCTCACTTCGTACTACACCTTCACGACTTTCTACTGTTGTTCGTAATGTCTAGCATTTCTTCCATTCTGTTGTAGTAGTGTATATCCTAAATCTTGGAGTATCTGCTTATGGGTATCTGTTAACTCGATGAGTCTCTGCACACATGTAGTATGTCTTCGGAATGTACACCGTGTTTTATAGATGGTTTTCATACTGGTTTAAGATGTAGTTTGTAAGCTACGTACGCGTGCTGATCTAAATGAGTAAGCTGATTATGTTTATTTACAAGTCTAAGAGTAATGTTGCTAATGTGTTTTACAGACACAGGATGATAAAGAACTACTGCTGGTTTCTCACAAATAGTATATCCACGTTCCTCTGTAACAATGAAGTCGTGCAGGACGTGCGAAGGTTGTAGATTACTATTCAAGTCTGTAATAATATTACAAGTAATGTTCACATTATAATCATCGAAGAGTTTTATAGGTTGATCAGACTCGTAACGTACGTTCGGTAGGAGCTCCCTCGATGAAAATCCAAGCAGTGGTCCAATCGAATCAGGTTGTGATTTGAAGTCAATCTTAAATGATGATTCAATAACACATTTATGTGTAACGTTGCTTATAGTGATTGAGAACTTGTAATTATGATTACTAAAACTATCTTCTCCAAACTGATCAATTAACGTACTTTCAATATAGTCGTGAATATCGTCTACTGTATAACTACCTGAGGGTAGTGTTAGCACATACTCATCGTAATAGAACTTGTTTACACCATCAACGCACATTATAGATTTTATTGTAGCTTTCAAACGATACTAGTCCAAGACTATGCGGCTGATAACTAAGTTCGATTGGTGGATTAAAATAGACGGTAGTTTCAGGTCCTTCTCCACGTACAGCAAACGTTCTTTCACTGTTCGTCATCACGTAGACACTAATGCACTTTCTCTACTGTCTGGGTTTGATATAAGAACATAAGACATAATCGTCCGCACATGCGTGTATTAAAGTTTTGCACACGGTTTTTATTGTAAACAATGTCCGCACTGCTTCCGAAATAACGTATGAGCTAAAAAGGAGGAGGTAAGTCTCCATAGCTATCAAAATACCATACTTTAGATTTACGTTTTACATAAGCAACGTAATGAGTTCCAGGTCCACGACTGTCGTCCAAGTTAATTACGGAACTTTCACGTTCACGTGGGCGTGCTGGTAGTTGATCGCGCATATACACTCCTCGAAAATAATGAATTCCTAGTTGTTTAGTAAACGTAAAAACTTCATCATGCGTTAGAGCTCGATATGGCAGTGCATTCAGTAGACGTTTTTTTGGAGAAATGTAGATACCAAGCCCTTTCTTGTATGGCGCTAGCTTCATGTTCATACCTTTGCCTCGTAACGCAATTGCCTCCATCGTCTTGTTATGACGTTCACTCTCTTTCAAGTGTTGTTTCGCTTCTTCTACAGCTTTGACAGTTCTCGCTACAGCACTAGCACCACCTAGCAATGACCCTAAAGCTGCTAAGCCAGCAAACAGCGCAGGAAGAAATCCTCCTCGTTTTGGTACAGGAATAATTCGTGCACGTTTACTAAATATTGCTTTGCACTTTGGAGAAATTCTCGCTCTTGCTGCGCGTAACGCTTTAGTAATAGCTACACGAGGATTGTATTCCCCTCGAATAGCTTTTTGCGCAGCCTTTATAACATCTTTCTATCCAACAGTTTTTACTTTCTTCTTCTTCATGTCGTTTGGATATCGTTGTTTTACCATGCTGGACACGACTTTACTAGTCAAGAGCAAATCATAAACTAACCGTTACCTCTTGTTTCGTTTAATATATATATTACTATTACGTACTTTGTGATTCAGTTATCATGAAGATTATAAAGCAGCAAGACACGCTACCTGTTACCGACATTGTACCACATCTCTTACCTAGTTCTAGTACAACTACAGGAAAACGTCATTGAACGTTGTTTCCTTTTACTGTTCGATGTATTATATCAGGCCCGTCGGGATGCGGGAAAACAAATCTTTTACTCACACTTATTACTTCTGTAAATGGTGTACGCTTAGAGAATATTTACGTTTTCGCAAAGTCACTCTATCAGCCGCTATATACTATTCTACAAACTGTAATGCACGATCTAGTTAAAGATGGAATAAGATATTTTAAATTTAATTCGCATGAGCAAGTACCATCACCAGACGATGTGCTTCCTAATTCTCTTATGATCTTTGATGATGTCGCAACAGAACAGCAAAACGTTATTCGTGCATTCTTTAGTATGGGTCGGCATAAATATGTTGATTGCATCTATTTGTGCCAAACCTATTCTCGTGTGCCTAAGCAGTTGATACGCGACAACGCAAATGTTATTGTGCTTTTCCGGCAAGATGAGCGCAACATGCGACATTTGTATAACGATCATGTTAACACTGATATGACATTCGATGACTTTAAACGTATGTGTGCTAAATGTTGGTCATTACATCGTTACAGATTTTTAGTTATTGATAAAGAAAGTGATGTACAGCATGGACGATATCGCATGGGTTTCGATCATTTTATATGCATTAACACAGAATTACAGTAACTACTTGATTAAAAACCATCATCATGTTTACATCTAGCAAGGAGATCACAAAACATATCATCCAAGCTCGAAACAATATTCGACGGAAATTTAAGGAGCTTAAACGTATTCAAGCAGACACGGATTTATTTTTAAAAACATAACTAAGTACACCACTCAAAGAAATTTTTAATTCTACTTCATTACCGCAGTCTACTTCAAGTTTTGCTTCTATGGAAACATCATATCATAAAGAGAAGCATGAAGAAGAAAAGCATGAACAAGATAAGGAAGAAGCAGGATGTAGATCAAGAAGAGGAAGATAAGGAAGAAGAAGAAGAAGAAGAAGAAGAACTTAATGATACATCACCATCTAAGCGTGTTGAGTTTTTAACTACAGATGTTATTGCTGAAACACCTACTACATCGACGCAAAATCTACCATCTTTGTCTGAGGTTATGATTACACCAGAGTATCGCAATCAGTTTAGAACTTTTATTCAAGATACCTATGGATCTCTCTTTGAACCTTATATAGAAAAACTTTTTACAGGACAAACTGACACTACCTACGGTATTCGCTACGAAGATGACTGTTTCCGGATAGGAAATTCAAATGTTAAGATTAATAACAACAAACTCATTGTAAAAGGTGTTACCTATAAACCTACGAAAGGACTCTTAGAACTTCTTTTCTCACGAATACCTGACAAGGATATAATTTTACAAGATGATCTTAAAAAATATAAAGCAATACTTTTTGCTACTGATGCAACACGACGTAATTACAAGAGAACAGAAGCTGTAAATGCGAATAAGAGTTACAAGTATCGTGAGTTCATTTCTAAGCTGTTTCCGACTGCACGTAGTCTTGATGTTATCTACAAGCCTTTGTTGCCGTATGTGGATGTAAGATACTGGAATGACCCAAACTTACTCGTTGAACGATTACAACTTTTAAGAGCATCGCAAGAGGCTGGTCACACTGGTCACGGATCAGAAATTCTAGAAATAGAAAGAGAACTACGTTATGCCGGTATTATTTTGTAATGGCTCGTCAAGAGAAGATCTCACCTGTAAAGGTAAACATCGCACATGAGTTACATAAACCAGCACGTCGCACCTACTGTCGCAGACGTGTTATTACACGAGGAAAAGATGATCTCTGGCAAGCAGACTTAGTAGAAATGATTCCATATGCCTCTAGTAATAAGGGGTATAAGTATCTACTTACTGTTATCAATGTGTACTCGAAGTTTGCTTTTGCACAACCTGTGCGTTCTAAAACAGCAGCTCAAGTTAAAGAAGCATTTAAACATATTGTTGAAGAATCGAAACGCTGCCTAAGGCTTCTTCAAACTGATCAAGGTAAAGAGTTTTACAACAAGGATTTTTCTTCTTACCTCAAGTTACTTGGCATTCAACACTACTCTACGTTCAGCAATCTCAAGGCAAGTGTTGTAGAACGCTTGAATCGTACACTCAAAACAATGATGTGGCGAGAATTTACAGCGCAAGGTTCATATCGTTGGATTGATCTGCTACCTAGACTTTTATCTACCTACAACGATACACCTCATCGCACTATCGGAACGAAGCCACGTCTTGTTACAAAGAATACACCTCGTATAAATGCTATTCATGTTGTAATTAAAATAGCTGATCCACGTCGCCATCGCTTTAAAGAAGGTGATTTTGTTCGCATCAGCAAACACAAGTCTATCTTTGCAAAAGGATACACACCTAACTGGAGCACTGAAATTTTTCAAATCAGAAGTGTTAAGCTTACTAATCCAGTTACGTATTTACTTCGTGATCTCAGAGGACAGCCTATTGAAGGAGGATTCTACATCGAAGAACTTCAGAAAACAAAATCTCCTGATCACTATTTAGTTGAACGTGTTATTCGATGTCGTGGCAATAAACTGTATGTTAAATGGCTTGGTTTTAATAACAGCTTTAATTCATGGATTAATAAAGAGGATGTACTTTAAATCTTATGTGTGTTTTCTTTTAATCCTCTACGTTTCCTTTCTTCTAAGTCAGTAGGACATGCTGTAGGATTAAACAACTCCTGTAATATGTTTTGACAATTCATATTTATTTTAGAATATATATATACATTTTTATCCTTTGTTTATTTTACGGTCTTTGTCACTCAGTTTTCGTTTTATTACACCAACAACGACAAGTGCTGCTATATTCTTCTGAGCAGCTAAAGCACTAGGTAATAATACACACACACACACACACACACACACACACACACACACAGCATAACTTTACGAAGCAGATTTTAACAGCTACACGACATACTCTATGCAGGCAGCATGTAACTACGTGTCAGGCGAACGTGTTCTAGGGCCGCAGGGGAGATGAAGCACGAAGAAAAGATCAATCACTCTATTGATGAGTCCACGCCCAACATGCTTCCTCATCTTTCTCCCAACACGTTTCTTCACCTTTTCCTTGTTTACTCTCTCCACAGCCATGATAAGTGTTTATAAGCGAAGACAACTCGTTAGTTTTAGGTCCGTGATACAGTTTAATTAGTTGACATGTACGGCACTGTCTCACAGAAGGTCTTCTACCTAAACTCACGTGTTCATGATGTAAACTACACGTTTGCAGCTCTGACAAAACAGGATCTTGAGTCCACTCACGAGGCACCTTATCCCAAATCTTCTTTACAGCATTCGCAGCTACATTAACCAAAAATGCCTTTGGTAATGCATTTAACTCTTCTTCAGTAAAAGTGTTAGTTTGTTTTTGCATGCATAAAACTTTACGATCGCCTTTTCAACTGCGTTACACTTAGTATCTGTTAGAAATGACATGATGTCTTTACTCTACAAATGTTTCTTTTACACTAAGGTTATTTCGACATTTCAGTTTACATATGTTGTTCACTTCCCGGCATGCACTGCAACACAACCAATCAAAGAGCATGCATACATGTTGTAAAGACTGTTTACTTGTTTCTCTACTATACTCTTTCGGAAGAGTTTTAAATGATGGGAACCCCAATTCATGCATGTCGATAACTTCACACGATGATGGTAGAAAATCACGCAACCATTCTTTCTTTTCACAACCCTTTAAAAGAACAAGATCTGCTCTTGACAAATGTGCATTCATCATTAAAGGTAGAAAACGATAAGGTATTCCTTTTTCTTCCCACTTCAAACCTAAATTGTTTTCAATCCACTGAGTCTGCTTTTTATCTTCATCTGTTTGCAAACAGTAAGGGAACGGTGGACTAAATACTAAACTAACAAGTTTTGGTGCCCACAACACACTGCAATCTAACACAGCCACCTCTTTAAACACAAATTTGTTTCCGTTTACTTTAAAGCCTTGCACATCAACTATTAATGTTTTCGTCATGTTTGCACTCCACTCTCTATCACTGTTTCTCGAAGACTGAAGCTTTTAGTCAACGAACGGGTTTCAACATGCACAATTACGTCATCACTGCAGCACATGCAAACTCTTGTTTTTATGATGCATACTTATTGCATTCCTTTACACCGACTTACTCTTAAGAAAACGGACAAGTCTAAACATGCATGATGACGTCATCACTGCAGCACGTCCTTACTCTAGCTTTCCCGATGCGTGATTAAACTTGTCCGAATTTACCGCCACCACATTTCAACTAAAGAGTGCAGCAGCGAGGTAAGCGATGTAAGATGGCGGTAGCTAAAGATGGCAGCACGGTGCTCTGTTGATTAAAGATGGCTGCTTGTCATAAAATTTTTTTCAAATTATCCGCCACTACATAGAGTGCAGCACTGAGGTTTGCGATGCAAGATGGCGGGTGACAGCTTGTCAAATAGAATTTTTTTCAAAGGTAAGTAGCTAAAGAGGGCAGCACTAAGGTTAGCAATGCAAGATGGTGGATGACAGCTGTGACGTAAAATTTACCCACAAGATAGCACCACGATGCTCTTTTCATTAAAGATGGCAGCTTGTTAAATAGAATTTTTTCAAATTAACCGCCTCAAAGGTAAGTAGCTAAAGAGGGCAGCACTGTTCTCTCTGGATTAAAGATGGCTGCTTGTCGAAAAGAATTTTTCAAATTAACCGCCTCAAAGGTAAGTAGCTAAAGAGGGTAGCACTGTTCTCTCTGGATTAAAGATGGCTGGTTGTCAAAAATAATTTTTCAAATTATCCGCCACCACAAAGAGGGCAGCACGGTGCCCTCTTGATTAAAGATGGTGGATGACAGCTGAAGAGCACATAGAATTTGTTTCCAAACAAGAGTACGTGGAATTTGCCGCCACCACATAGAGTGCAGCACGGTGCTCTGTAGATTAAAGATGGCGTATGACAGCTGACGAAATTACCCGCATGATAGGAGCACGGTGCTCTGTTGATTAAAGATGGCAGATGACACCTGTCAAAAAAAGCACATGGCTTTGTTTCCAAACAAGAGCACGTGGAATTTGCCGCCACCACATTTCAAACTAAAGAGGGCAGCACTATGCTCTGTTGATTAAAGATGGCGGATGGTAGCTGTCAAAAAAGCACGTGAGTTTGTTTCCAAACAAGAGCACGCGGAATTTTTCAATTTGGCGCCACCACATTTCAAAGGTATCTAGCTAAAGATGGCAGCACGGTGCTCTCTTGATTAAAGATGGTGGATGATAGCTAACAGAACTTTTCGAATTGCCCGCTACTACGTGCTTAAGGTAGAAGCCATAAAGAGGGCAGCACGGTGGCGGATGACAGCTGACGAAATTGCCCGCATGATAGCAGCACGGTGCTCTGTTGATTAAAGATGGCGGATGACAGCTGTCAAAAAAGCACATGGCTTTGTTTCCAAACAAGAGCACGTGGAATTTGCCGCCACCACATTTCAAACTAAAGAGGGCAGCACTGTGCTCTGTTGATTAAAGATGGCGGATGACGGCTGTCAAAAAAGCGCGTGAGTTTGTTTCCAAACAAGAGCATGTAGAATTTTTCAAATTGCCGCCACCACATAGAGGGCAGCATGGTGCTCTCTTGATTAAAGATGGCTGCTGTCATGTGGAATTGTCTGCCACCACAGGTATCTAGCTAAAGAGGGCAGCACTGAGGTTTGCGATGCAAGATGGCTGCTGTCAAAAAGCATTTTTCAAATTATCCGCCACCACATTTCAAAGGTAAGTAGCTAAAGAGAGCACCACTGTGCTCTATAGATTAAAGACGGCGGATGTCAGCTGCGCGTGGATTTGTTCATCTCACGCTAGTGAGGTTATGTTGGTAGCACTAAGGTTTAGGCCCGCCAAGATGGCAGCACTGCCGATGACAGGTGACGAATTTACATCTACTACGATAAAGAGGGCAGCACAGTGCTCTGTGGTTTAAAGATGGCGGATGACAGCTTTCAAAAAAGCACGTGGCTGTCAAGAAACACGTGGCTTTGTTTACCTCGCGCTAGTTAGGTTAAGTTGGCACTACTGAGTTTTAGGCCCGTCAAGATGGCAGTACTGAGGTTAGCGATGCGTTGTTGTCTGTCAAAAAGCACGTGGCTGTCAAAAAACACGTGGCTTTGTTTACCTCGCGCTAGTTAGGTTAAGTTGGTACTACTGAGGTTTAGGCCCGTCAAGATGGCAGTACTGAGGTTAGCGATGCGTTGTTGTCGATGACAGCTGTCAAAAAGCACGTGGCTTTGTTTACAAATTCAAATTTCCCGCGGGTGGTGGAGGAGACCTCTGGGAGGCCTCTGGCTGTGGTGGTGGTGGAGGAGGCTTCTGGGAGGCCTCTGGCTGTGGTGGTGGTGGAGGAGGCATCTGGGAGGCCTCTGGCTGTGGTGGTGGTGGAGGAGGCATCTGGGAGGCCTCTGGCTGTGGTGGTGGTGGAGGTGGCCTCTGGGAGCCGGTGGGGGTGGTGGCCGCCGAACTGTCCAATTATACTACTAACAGGTGATAAGATTTATTCCGGTTAAAGTACTTACTGGGTAAGATTAAGCAACAGGTGTAAATATGTCTTACAGAAAATACATGTTAGTAGACAGAAAACAATATGTGTTATTACTGACAATAATAAGGCGAATCGGGTAATGTTTCATGATCTTACTGAAAATTCAGAAAGTAATTACTCCTTTCAAATGGAAAACTGTCCCATAAAATTTCGTTCTATTTGACAGTGTTAACGTATTTTTGAACATTCTTTAGGAAATCATTCTTATACAAGTATAAAACCAAAGAAAATTACAAATAGTATCATCGTCGTAAAGACATCAAGCAAACTAATGCCGTTTGGCACGGAACTTGAATAAGTAACAGCTGATAGATGACAGTTTTGGGGGTCTCTGAAATGAAAAGTGACACTCCAGAATTTTTAAGTCCATATTCTGCCTCCTTTGGGGTTGGAGGAGGGGGGAGTGAGATTTAAAAATAATCGAAAATAGTGTCAAAACCATAGTTTTGGGGTCGCTGAGATGAATAGTGACATTCCAGATTTCTTAAGTCCATGTTCAGCCCCTTATGGTGTGGGTGTGGGGGGGGGGGGGTAGGGAGGAGTGAGACATAAAAATAATATAAAAACGTGTCGCATCCATAGTTTAGAGTGTCGCTAAGGGGAAAAGGGACAATCCGGAATTTTTAAAAGTCCAAATTCAGCCCCCTTTGTGCTGGAGGCGATTGGGGCGTGAGACATAAATATAGTCGTAATTAGTATCGATTCCATAGTTTTAGGGGTACCTGAGATGAATAGTGATTTTCAGATTTTTAAGTGCATATTCAGCTCCCTTGGGGTCGGGGGGAGGGGGAAAAAGTTTGAGATAAAAAATAATCGAAATTAATGTCGAATCCATACTTTTTGGGGTCGCTGAGATGAATAGTGGCACTCCGGACTTATTTAAAGCCCAAGTTTATCCCCCTTTTGGGGTGGGGGAGCGAGGTGGTTTGATATATAAAAATATAAGAAAATAGTGTCGACTCCGTAGATTGCGGGGTCGCAGAGATGAATAGTGACACTCCAGATATTTTAGAAGTCCAATTTCAGCCCCCTTAGTGGTGGGGGCGATGGGGGAGTGAGGTATAGAAGTAATCATAAATAGTGTCGAATCCATAGGTTTCGGGGTGGCTGATATGAATAGTGTTACAACGCATTTTTTAAAGAATAGGTTCAGGCCACCAAGCCATAGAGGGTGAGAAAGAGTGAAAAAAAATATGATCAAACTGACCGGGATTATGGATGTAGGCCTTTGTGTATATTTTCCAGCATAGCTGTCAACTAAATTTGGTGCAAATATGCTCTGTGAAAAATGCCGTGGGGGAAATTGTGAAATACAAATACGAATAAAAACTACAATTATTTGTGTCGAATTCACAGTCTTCAGGACTGTTGGAGCGAGTTGAATCAAACTTGGTACACACTCCGAAGATTTTAGGAATCCAAGTTCAGCCTCCATTCATATAGGGGAGGGGGGATTGGGGGAGAAAAGGTGGAGAAATAAAATTTCCAAAATGTCCAAAGTGACCGAGTTTAAGGTCAAATGTGTGTATGTTCTGGCATACCTCTCAACCAAACTTGGTACACATATGACGTACTATATGGAAGAAATTACTATGGGGGTAAGATACCCCTAGCATCTGTAGGGTGAATTAAAAGACACATAGAGAGGGGGAAATATAAAAATAATTGGCAACGACAAATATTGATGTACGGGGTCGTTGAAGTAAATAATGACACTCCGGAGTTCGTTGAAGTCCATGTTCAGCCCCCGTCGGTATGGAAATGGGAAGGGTTGGAAAATAAAATGTCTGAAATGACCGAAATTACGGATGTATGTGTGTTCCTTCCAGCATAGCCCACATACAAAATTGGTACACATATGATTTACTATCTGAAAAAATGTACTGTTGGGGTAAAACACCTCTAGCACTCCTAGGGGATTTGGTGAAATACAAGGTTAATGAAAATGACAGGAATTAATGTCGAAATAGTTTACGAGGTCGCTGAGATGAACTGTAACACTCTGGATGGTTAAGTCATACTTCAGCAGCAATCAGTATGGAGGTTGAAAAGGGGTGGAAATGGATGTAAATTAACCGAGATTATGGATGTATGTGGGTATGAACCATTATAGCTCTCAACGAAACTAGGTATACATTTAATTTACCATCTGGAAAAATAATACTATGGAGATGAAACATCCTAACACCCGCTCGGGGTGGTGAATGGGAGGGGGTGACATTTAAAAATAATGGAAAATATTCGATATTAACGTCGATCGAACCCGTTGTTTGTGTCGCTGAGAGGAATTGTGACGCTCTGGATACAGTTCAAGTCTACGTTCTGCCTCCATTGAGACGGAGGCTGAGAGGGGCTTAAAAGTAAATAGTAAAAAATTGACCAAGATTAATGTTGAATCCACTGCTTATGGGGTCGCGAGGCTGATTGGTGACAGTCTCAATGACAGTTGAAATCATATCTATAGCGCGACGTGTAAATACATATAGTTTGTTAAAATGATCAAATACGTCCCAGTCAGTTCGACCTTCGACAAGGACAAAGTTTTATTCGAAAATTAAATAATCTAAAACTTGAAATCAAACACATCTAAACAACTCTAAATCTATTGATCGTAAAATCAACTTCTCAGAAAGGAATTCCATAAAATTTCACTTCACGCATAAGTAATTGGTAATACAGACCTTAAAGGTAAACATTCAAAGACTATCCGGGCAACGCTGGGTACTACAGCTAGTTAGTGAATAAAGTTCTAAATACTGTACCGTACTGTTCATTAAAGTACTGTACAGTAGTGTAATTGTAATTACGCGCAATGCTTGTGTTAACATTAAGAACATCATAATGAATGACAGCATATTGCTATACGCATTGTACTGTAGTTAGTAACAGTATTAGTAGTACAGTAGAGTCTCGATTATCCGACGTAAACGGGACCTGGAGTACGTCGGATCACCGAAAATGTCGGATAATACAGAATAACTTTGAAAATCAACTGAAACGAACAGGAAGGCTAAAATAACGACATCTTTTACGGTGCTCTATTTATTAAATCACCAATTCAATTGTACAGTACATGCAGTATTAAACGAAAACTTTCCAGATGTCTTACGAAAAGAAACTTTTCTCCACAGATATTAATCTACCTAATACCATACCGTTTTTGCCACCGATCACGCCACCCAGCACTGGCAGGAAAATTAGGGTCCCCTTCATTAAACTCCTTCTGGAAATACACAGCCTTTTCCTGCAGAATGGTGCCAGATATTGGCAGGCCCTTTTCCCGGTGTTGAGATACCAAAGAAATAGCGCTTCACTTACTTTTTCGTACTGATATTTTTCATTGTTTTTCTCTGCTCTGGTAGAGCACAACTTTTCAACTTCTTCCCTCTGTTTTTTGCTAGTTGCTTTACGTCGCACCGACACAGATAGGTCTTATGGCGACGATGGGACAGGAAAGGGCTAGGAGTGGGAAGGAAGCGGCCGTGGCCTTAATTAAGGTGCAGCCCCAGCATTTGCCTGGTATGAAAATGGGAAACCTCGGAAAACCATTTTCAGGGCTGCCGACAGTGGGGTTCGAACCTACTATCTCCCGAATACTGGATACTGGCCGCACTTAAGCGACTGCAGCTATCGAGCTCGGTACCCTCTGTTTTTTTCCAGTCCCCCACTGTAACACGTCCAACGCCATAATCTGAAGCCACATTTTGAAGAATTTCCCCTTTGTCCAGTCTCTTTAATGCACTCAATTTGTGTTCCATAGAAACAGTCACTTTCTTCCATTTACTCGTCATACTCACAGAGGATATGAAAACTATAACATCCGCACCCAACCACTTTGATCTTAGCCAAGAGGCCGAGAAGCGATACATTGACTGAAGACTCACTGCACCTGTCCTTGAGAAAAACCCAGTCCTACAGCCAGCGTTCAGGCCAGTGCTTGTCCCATGGTCGCACCCTCCACAGCGGGTGTGTCTGAATTTAGTCTCCACCAAAAGTTGAAATTAAGTCTAACAGTGTCGGATAACACGGAATGTCGGATAAGCGAAGGTCGGATGAACGAGACTCTACTGTATTAGTAGTTTAACATTCCCCTTTAAGAATACAACGCCTCTAAACAACAATTTTTTTAATGTTTTACCTGGTCGGCTAATAAAGTTCCGACTTATCTAGAGAAGAGTGCAGATACTGCTAAGTTGAAATTGAAGTCCTTCAGTTCAGTTCGACTTCAGCTCTATAATGGTGCGTGTCCTAACGCGTACGGTTACGAAGGAACCGTAAAAGGAACAATGCGGTGGTTTAGTAAGAGAAGACATGGAGTCTATTTATCTGGCGGAATGAAGAGAAAGGGAGAGGGAAATGGTGCGGTAATGACGTCATTTGTTTCACTCTTATTAAGAGGAATGGATCGTCTCTTCTTTCACCTGGGAAGAAACTTCAAGCCTTCGCCCTTGCTTCCGGTCGACTGACTTACGGGTGAACGAGTTTGTCCCCTTCGTGCAGTTCCCGCCATTAATGAAGATTAATACTGTTCTCCGAAATCCGTTCCACCCAATTTCCCCAAATCCCTTCTAATGTACCATCTCTTCCTTTCAAATTCTTAATTTCATACAGCACTCCACCTCATTGATTTTCAAACTTTTATTGCATCTTTTTTAAAGGCAAGTTACCATATTATCATGTACATGATCGGAAAGAATACCTTCCTTCTATTTATAAATAAAATATTGAATTTCTGCATAAAATAGTCCAGGAATTTCTTTATATATTACATGGATACATTGGAGATGGTCCTACTACGCCATTGAAAGATAATGTTTGATGTAAGGGAGAGGTCTTTTAACTTGGTGATAAATGTTCCAACATGGTTCTAAGGAATTCATGGACACCTTAATCCGTAGCGATAGTGCTAGGACTCGATAGACGAGCCGGTCTATGAAACCAAGTGTTTCACTCCATGTTCTTAGGCCCACTGCTAGGAAAATAATTAACACATACATGATACATTGAATCAAATGAGTTGACTGCATGGTACGTGCCCTATAGCTGTAAGCTTGTGTTCGAGAGATTACGGGGTTCAAGCCTCACTGTTGCAGCCCTCAAGAATGTTTCCTCATTTACAAACAAGGCTTTACCTATATTAAGGTCACGTCCACTTCCTTCCCAGTTCTAGCTCTTTCCTATCCGATAGTCACCAGAAACCTGAGTTAGTTCGGCGTTAGACCATTCTTAAAAAGGAAGAACTACACATAAAGTGGTATTATTCCTTCGTAATAATAATAATAATAATAATAATAATAATAATAATAATAATAATAATAATAATAATAATAATAATAATAATCATCATCATCATCATCATCTCCCCTGTGAACGACGTGACATTGACGCGGTGGAGAGGCTTGCGTGTCCAAATGAAGCAGGTAGCCGAGCCGTAGGTGCAACCATATCGAATGGGTATCTGTGAAGAAAGAATAACGAATGGTTCATCGAAAATGGGGTACTAGCCTTTCGGAAGTTCTAAGGGCGACAGTCTGGATGATTGAGTAATATGGCCTTGTAATAATATTTAACATGCCTCAGCTGTGTTGATATTGCTACACTGCTGAAAGCAACGGGAAACTACAGCCGTAACTAACTCGCGAGTATATGCAGCTCCCTCTGTATGAATGAATGACGTACTAATGATGGCTTTCTCCCGGGTAAAATATCCCGGAGGTAAAATAGTCTTCTATTTGGATTTCCGGTTGGAGACTACACGAGAGGGGGGAATCATCAGGCAGATAAATACTGACAATTTGTGAGCCGGAGCGTGGAATGTTAAAAGATTGAATCGTTGTGGTAAGTTAGAAAATCTGAAAAGTGAAATGGATAGACTAAAGTTAGATGTAATTGGTGTAAATATAGTGAGTTGGCAGCAAGAGCAGGATTTTTGATCAAATGAATACAAAATTATCAACACAAAATCAAACGTGGGAAATGAAGGAGTTGATTCAAAATGAATGAGGAATTAAGGCAGCGGGCAAGCTACTACGACCAGCATAGTGAACGAATTATTGTTGTGAAGATAGACACCAAGCCAGTGCCTACCACAATAGTACAGATCTACCGGGCGAGTTGGCCGTGCGTGTAGAGGCGCGCGGCTGTGAGCTTGCATCCGGGAGATAGTAGGTTCGAATCCCACTATCGGCAGCCCTGAAGATGGTTTTCCGTGGTTTCCCATTTTCACACCAGGCAAATGCTGGGGCTGTACCTTAATTAAGGCCACGGCCGCTTCCTTCCAACTCCTAGGCCTTTCCTATCCCATCGTCGCCATAAGACCTATCTGTGTCGGTGCGACGTAAAGCCCGTAGCAAAAAAAAGAAAATAGTACAGATCTACGAATACCTACTAGTTCACTAGATGATGAAGAAATCGAAATAGTAAATGAAGAGGAAGAAGTGTTAATACTTGTACAATATATTAAACGAGATGGGAATATAATTGTGTTAGGAGACTGAATGCAGTGGTAGGCCAATGGTGGGAAAGTAATGTCGAAGGATAATTCGGACTGGGACAAAAGAATGGAAGAGGAAGTAGGCTGGCTGAATTCTGTACCGATCATAATTTAGTCCTTACTAATACTTGATTAAAACACCACAAACGACGGCTATAAACGTTGACAAGGCCTGGACACACAGGAAGGTATCAAAATAGACTTCATTGTGATTAGGCAGAAATTCAGAAAATAGGTGCTGGATTGTAAGACCTCCCAATGAACAGATGTGGATCCTGACCACAACATGGTGGTCATGAAATGTCGTCCGAATTTGAAGAAATTAAGGAAAGAAAGAAAAGATGAGAGATGCTATTGTCTTTACGTCGCACCGACACAGATATGTCTTATGGCGACGATGGGACAGGAAAGGGCTAGGACTGGGAAGGAAGCGGCCATGGCCTTAATTAAGGTACAGCCCTAACATTTGCCTGATGTGAAAATGGGAACCACGGAAAACCATCTTCAGGGCTGCTGACAATTGGGTTCGAACCGACTATCTCCCGAATACTGGATACTTGTCGCTCTTAAGCGATTGCAGCTATCGAGCTCGGTGAAAGGAAGAAATATGAGAAGGTGAGATCTAGATAAGTTGAAAGAAAAGAGTGTGAAGGACTGCTTCAAGGAATATATATTCCACAGGGACAAAATGAAAGAGTTGAAGAAAACATAATAGATGAAGAGCAGACAGTCGTGAAGAATGAGATCAGTAGGGTTGTTGGAAAAAGGTTAGGAAGAAAGGTAAGATCAAGCGAGGATCAGTGGATAACTGAGGAGATATTAGACCTAATTTATGAACGATGTAAATACAAGAATACAAAAAATGAGGAGGGTAGAAAAGAATACAGGCGATTAAAGAATGAAGTAGGTAGAAAGTGCAGGTCAGCTAAGGAAGAATGGCTGAAAGAGAAGTGGAAGGACGTTGAAGGTTGTATGGTTGTAGAAAAGGTACACGCTACATACAAGAACATCAAGGAAACCTTTGCAAAATAGGAAACTACGTGCATGAATATTAAGACCTCATACGAAAAACCACTTCTAGGGAAGGAAGACAAGGCAGAAAAATGGTAGGAACGTATTCAACAATTTTATGAAGTGAATGAAGTAGATAAGAAGAAGCTGTTGATGCTGACGAAATGTAAGACCCAATTTTGAGGTCAGAGTTACGCAGAGTGCTGAGAGAGACATAAATAGGAACAAGGCACCCAAAAATGATGACATATCCTCAGAATTACTGAATGCCTTAGGAGAAACTAGCATGGTGGGCGTATTCCATTTAGTGTGTAAGACACAGGAGAAGTGCCATGGGATTTTAAACAAAATCTTATTATACCTGTTTCCAATAAAGCAGGTGCTGACAAGTGTGAAAACTACCACATCATTACTTTAATATCTCACGCTTGCAGAATTTTGACATGTATTATTTACAGTATGGATGCAGTTGAGTTAGGAGAAGGTCAGTTTAGCTTCAGAAGAAATGTAGGAATACGTGAAACAACCTGACTTTAGATCTGATCTTAGAGGATAGAGTTAAGAAAGAGAAGCATTCGTTAATCTAGAAAAGGCATTCGATAATACTGATTCGACAAAGCTATTTGAGATTCTGAAGGCGATCAGGATCAAGATACCGAGAAAGAAGAGTTATCTGAAATCAGGCTAATAGAAAGAAGCGGCAATCCAGAAAGGAGTGTGGCAAGGCTGAAATTTGTCCCCTCTCCTTTCCAAGTTTATATAGAACAGGTGATAAAGGTAACCATTGAAGAATTTGGAAAAAGAATCAATTCAAGGGGAGAGCATCAACACTATGAGATTTGCCGAAGATAGTGTTAATTTATTTTAGTCTGAAGAATATATGGAGATATTGGTGAAGGTTATGGACACAATCTTGGAGAAGGAATACAAGATGAAAATTAATAAATCCAAAACAAAGGTAATGGGGAGTGCAGTAGAATGAAGTCAGGTTATACAAGAAATATTAGATTAGGAAATGAAGTCTTAAAGGAAGTAGATGAATATCATTACTTGGGTAGCAAAATAACTAATGATGGCAGAATTAAGGAGGACATAAAATTCAGACTAGCACAAGCAAGGAAGACCTTTCTTAACCCTAGAACTGCCAAACGTCGCGCTTGCGACTCAATAGAGTGTCACTAGAATGCCAACGTCGCACGCGCGCCGCATAGTACATGCATTCGCTTAATCACTTATAACATCATTTATCTTTCACTTACGCTATTTTAATAAGCAAGACATTAAAGAGGAAGCTTCAAGTCTTTCATCACACATTCCTCACTAGCCGGAAATGACTCAGTCAAGGGCAGGGTAGGTATAAAATCAGCTACTCTTGCCTCATCCCCCTATCGTCTCATTTGCTATGTAACTTCGCGCTCGCTCGCTGTTCCTGTTAGTTTCTGTGAATATCTTTCGTTGTCTTTCAACACATTATTGAGTTTATTTTTAAACTCTTTCTTTTGAAGAGTAAGCTGTCATCATGGTAGATGAAGTACATGATTAAAGTGATATTCGGGAATTTCTTTGAGATGATTGGGATGATTCCTCTTCCAGTGACATATTTTCTTTAGCTGATGATTTTTCTGACAGCGGAGAAAGTGATTCCGATGAAGAGAGCAGGCCTGCCGATGTTTAATTAGGTAATACTGTTTCTGTAACACGAAAGTGGTGCAGGTTTTATCCACCCGAACAAGAGTTCGATATTTCCGAGAAGTTCCGCGTAAGAAATCCTGGCATTAGGAACTGTACGCCCCGAAACAGTACTCCCATTATGTACTTCTACTTGTTCTTTACGAATTTTATTTGGAAGTTCTTGGTGAAAGAGTGGTGAAAAAAAATTAAAACTAAAAGAGATTCTGAAGAAATGAAGGCCTTTTCTCGTATGCGATCCTGTTTTCAATCAATCAATCAATCAATCAATCTGGGTTTGGTGTAACTGTCTCCGAAATGAAAAATTACATTGCCATTCTAATAAATATGGGATGCACCGTGAATGTTTTCATAAATTGCAGCATTTCTGGACGCCTATGAAGCCTGGCAGGAAAAAAAAAACCTCACCGAGAATGACTCCCAGGAGGGCTCCGCAGCTGACGGAACTGTGTGCAGCTCGGAATTTCTTTACTCTTTTGTGATTTTATTTCTGTGTTTACTTTTGAGAACGAAATGTTTTTAATAACTAGAATAAATTTCGCGTGTTTTGTATATAGTGATTTTTTAAAATGAGTGCTTTTTATTACTGACGGTGAACTTGAAGGTATGAAAAAAAATTAGTTTTCCAAAATTTTGATCGCCTGATATGCACCAGATAAGTAAATTATCTGTTACTTATATAAGCAAGTTAAATAAAGCTTTCTGAGTAATATGGTATGCTACATGTCTAATTTTTCTCTATCTAAGCGTGCTTAAATGAGTTAAGAACATAAATGTGTAATCCATGCGAAAATGGCCTGGTATTTAGGGAAAAACGCTTGGCGCTTCTAGGGTTAAGAAAATAAATTTACTCACTTTGAACATTGATATAGCAACTAGGAGACGTTTTTGAAGAGTTTCATCTAGAACGTTGCATTGTATGGAAGTGAAACATGGACGATAATTATCTGAGAAAGGAAGAGCATGGAAACTTCTGAAATGTGGTGGTAGGAGAATGCTGAACGTTAGATGGGTAGATCGAATCCCGAATGAAGACATACGGAATCGAATTGGTAAGAGGCGAAAAGATTGGCGATATTCGATCAGAAGAAGAGACGGAACGATATAACACAGGTTAAAACACCCAGGACTTGTTCAGTTTGATTTTAAGGAATGTCTAGGCGGTAAAAATACATGGAAGACCAAGGTATGAAAAAGACAAAGCGATGAGAGTAGATATAGGATGCAGTAGTTACGTAGAAATGAATAGGTAGCTCAGGATAGTGTAGCATGTAGTGTAGCATCAAACCAGTCTATGGATTGATGACGCAAATTCCGAGCTCGGTAGTTGCAGTCGCTTAAGTGCGGCCGGTATCCAGTAATCGGGAGATAGTGGGTTCGAATCCCACTGTTGGCAGCCCCGAAGATGGTTTTCCGTGATTTCCCATTTTCACCTTAATTAAAGCAACGGCCGCTTCCTTCCCACTCCTAGGCCTTTCCTATCCCATCGTCGCCGTAAGACTTATCTGTGTCGGTGCGACGTAAAACAAATAGCAAAAAATGACGCAAATAAATAATGTGTACAATATAACATTTATTATTAATATTTAATAATATTTTGCGAATGAGCCCATTAGGACTACGCAAAGTACTTAGAGACAGGCATTTGCCTTCATTCGTTTGCTGTGTGCTTCTTTTCTCTCTTGAGACCATGTTGTTCCGGTCCTCTTCTTTGGTTTTTCCTCTTGGTCAACTTGCCACTTATGAACTTTGGTTCTGAAGATAACCCGGCTTTGGATGTCTTCAGGTGTAATTCCTGCCCGTTTGAGATCTGTTTTAATTTCGACAATCCATTTTATTGTGTCCGTTTTGGCTTTACTTCGGTTTTCATAAAATTCAACTATTTGCTTGGTAAGTCTATCTCGGTTCATCCTTTTTATATGTCCAAAGAATCTTAATCTGCGTTTTCTGATGTCGCTGTGAATGTTAGAAAATTGTTTGATTTCCTGTATCCCTCTAAGGCGGTACTGTTCATCTACGAGTTTTGGGCCTAAAATTTTTCTAATGATCTTGCGTTCCTTTTTCTGAATATTTTCTAGATCAGTTTTCCTGTTCAAAATTAGTGTCTCTGATCCATAGAAGCATTCTGGTTTTATAACTCTATTATAGTGTCTTAGTTTTGCATGCTTGGAGAGACACTTTTTGTTATAGATATTTTGGTTGAGTCTATACGCAGTTTCCATTTTTTGGCATCTAACTTCATTGGCTTTTGTTTCCATTCCATTCTCCTGAATTATTTCACCGAGATATTTGAATTGCTGGACCCGTTTTATTTTGCCATATTTTGTCTCCATGAATTTAGGGGCTTCTTTGTTGCAGGTCATGTATTCAGTTTTTTCAAACGATATTTGGAGGCCGACTTTTTCCGCTGTTTCTTTCAGAAGTTCGATCTGGTTTATGGCTGTTGAAACGTCACGAGTTAAGATTGCCAGATCGTCCGCAAATGCCAGGCAGTCTACTGCTAATTTACCCCTACCAAGAGTGATTGGTTGGTTAATCTTGAGGACAGACTTCTGTTTGCGCCATTCCTGTATTACCTTTCCAAGGACGCAGTTGAAGAGTAGTGGAGAGAGCCCATCTCCCTGTCTTACTCCTGTTTTGATCGGAAAAGGGTCTGAGATTTCCCCCAAGAATTTAACCTTATATTTTGTGTCTGTCAATGTCTCTTTTACAATTGCGAGTGTTTTCCGGTCTAGACCCTGTTATTTTAATATCTGAAACAGTGATTGACGATCAACTGAATCATAGGCCTTTTTGAAATCAACAAAAGTACAAACTACATTTTTGCTACAAATTATCTGATGCCTTAGGATTAACTTTAGGATCAAAATTTGCTCTGGACATGAACGGTCTGGTCTGAAACCTGCTTGATATTCTCCAATTTTTGGTTCTAGTTGCTGTTGGGCTCTATCGAGAAGGCACTGACATAAAATTTTGTAGGCAACAGACACCAATGAGATTCCCTTGTAGTTATTTACGTCTGTTCTGTCTCCTTTCTTATGTAAAGGATGAATTAGTGCACTTTTCCAATCTTCTGGAATTTGTTCTGTTTCCCAAATCTCTTGGATGATACCGGTGAATTCTTTTATAGTATTTCGGCCTGCTGATTTGAGAATTTCTGCTATGATCCCATCCACACCTGCAGCTTTATTCATTTTAAGTCGTTTTATCTGTCTGGTAATTTCTTCTTCATCCGGTGGTACTGAATTTGGGTTTGTGAAGTCAGGTTCCTGCGGTGGAAATCTTTGTGTTGGCTCTGGGCAGTTAAGCAGTTCTTCAAAATACCTTGCAAGTTCAGTGCAGTTTTCATGATTGTTCAGTGCAAATTGCCCATTTACTTTCTTAAAGCAAAGGTTTTGTGGCTGATACCCTGTTAGCTTTGTTTTGAAGTTCTTGTAGAAATTTCATGTGTGGTTTTTTTTCAAAGTCCTTTTCAATTTCTAGTAGTTGATCTTTCTCGAATTTCCTTTTGGTCTGTCGGATTAATTTCGCTGCCTCTTTCCTGACTGCCAAAAACATTTTGTAATTCTTATCGGTCTTTTTGCTGTTCCACTTATTGTATGGATTCTGCCGGGATTGGATGGCTTGTTCACAGTCTGCGTTCCACCAAGGGTGTTTTTTTCTTTTCTGCAGAGTAATCAGTGTTTGTGCTGTTTCAATTAGTTTGGTCTTGAGTTGCTGCCAATTGTTGGACTGCTTTTTCCCTAATTCTTCGGTGAGAGATGGCTGGATCCGACTAGTATCAAATTTCGGAATTATTTGCTTCCTTCTTCTGACCTTTGGGGTATCAACTGTAGTTTGACTCTTGTCAGATAGTGGTCTGAGTCTATGTTTGCACCCTTCCTTACTTGGACATTCATAATTTCTCTGTGGTTTGGGTACGAAATTGCCACGTGGTCAATTTGAAACTCGCCCAAGAGGGAGTTGGGTGATCTCCATGTCATTTGTTTAGAAGGTTTCTTCCTGAACTGAGTCGACATGTCTTTAAGGTTGAATGCCCTGCAGAATTCGACTAATCTCCGTCCATTTTGGTTCGTCCATTTATGTGCTGGGAATTTTCCAACTGTTTTCCTGTATTTCCTTTCCTTGCCTAGCTGAGCGTTGAAATCTCCTAACAGAATTTTGACGTGGTTTTGAGGAATTTTTGATGCTGTTTCTTCTAGTATTTCCCAGGATTTGTCTACCTTCTCGCGGTCTGTTTTATTGTCTTCATTGACTGGCATATGTGCATTGATCAGTGTGTATGATTTGTTTGCACACTTTAGGGTGATTGTCATTAGCCTGTTGTTTACACATTTCACACCTGTTACTGAGTTAAGTATGCTCTTCTTGACTGCAAAAGCAACTCCTAAATGGGGTGTGTTTCTGAGAATCCGTTTGTCTGTTTTACTTTTGAAGAGTCTGTAGTTCCCGAAATCCATTGCGTGTTCGTCAGTCAGCCTCGTTTCTTGGAGTGCCAGTATTTCTATTTTTTGATCATTTAGGGTTTGCTCTAGTTCGTACAACTTCCCTGCCCGCAAGAGAGAATTTATGTTCAGTGTTCCGAAAAATGTTTTGCTGTTTGGGCGAAGTTGGCCAGAGGTCTCCGACTCCCTCTGTTTGCGTGTCCAGCCAGACTCCCCAGAATCCGATAGTCTGGTTGTGCTGCTAATGTCAGCAGTGGATTGGTTACCACCTGGGGTACAAATTTGTTTTCTGCCACGCCTCATGGTACTTGATTATCCAAGTATTGAACCGTAGTCCAGTTCCATAGGACTGGAGTGGATAGTTCCAGAACATACATTTCCAGCCGCACCTCTGGTGAACAGACGCTGACCACTTTGCCGCTTGCTGCAAGTCAGACGCGAAGTGGATTTCAGTCAGTTCTTCCGCCCTCTCCGCCATCGGGATGAATCCTCTTATGCCGTCGAGGCCGTTGACCATTTTCCTTGTTCCCTCAGTTGATCCGCGAGTGCTTATTTGGCTACGCCTTATTCGCACCTGTCCTGCATATCTACAGGAACTTTCCCTATCAGCCATTGGGACGCGCCGTGTCGGGGTTGAGGGCCCCCACCCCAGTGTCTTACATAGAGTTATGCCTAACTCCTACTCAGTTCAGAGCTAGACCCCCACGCAAGCTGACCGGTCACGGCAACATTTGTTATTATTATTATTATTATTATTATTATTATTATTATTATTATTATTATTATTATTATTATTATTATTATTGATTAATTACACTTCTATTGCTAGGGATTTCAGCAGACGTTGGGATGTCAAAATTTCTTCTTGCACTAGCTCTTTAATGTGCCGAAAACGAAGGATACGTGCCGGTATATGATGTCGTTTCACTCTGTATTATCAGAAATGAAAGTTCAAAAGTTAATTTCAGTCAACAGAATTATAATTAATAATCTCAAGACGAATCCAGGGATTGGGATATCCAATTTCAATATTAGGTGTTATCTCAAGCGTACAGCATATAGTCTAGATGGAAGGTGCTATTGATGTGCTGTTTACACAGAAATGAAGTGTAACCAAGAGCTCATAATTGCAGCCAATGCGCAGATTTTAATAATTATTAGAATATGTATTTTGGAAAGTTCCATTTTCAAATGTAACAATGCAGTTAAATGTCAAGATGTTTCGTTTCTCGTTAAAGATGGACTTAGTCTAGTGGGTGAGACATACCACATACTCTCATGGATTTATTTAAATAATATTAAGATCAACACATTATGCTCAGTTCAGGGCCTACCATTCAAAACATCGATGTATGTATTGACACCCCCCCCATGACACCGTGTACGAAAATATGTGAAATTAGACATATTAAATAAATTACCTTGTTTAAATGGCAGTCTGTAAATGCTGGAGGTTGGTTCCTCAATAAATTGAAATATATATATTATTTACAGTAATATTTCAAGAAATACAGGTAATGGCAAAAGAAGTACAATTTCTATAACATTTGGTCTGTCTTAAAGAAGGAAAACTTCTCCCAGCTCTTTACCAGGCGGTAGTATCCCTAGAATAGATGTGACATTACCACGCTGTAATGCGACGCTGATTCGTTAAATAAGGAACGCTTTTGATCGGTTATCACTGGAAATACGAGCAATCCGTTGGGCAACCTCGTTGATAAAACTGAGGCAGTCATTGCCGCCAGGTACCGCTGGATTCAATGGCTGCTGATACGAAGAGCAATTTGTCCAACAAAACACTGTGTTTTATTCTTTTAATATTTTCGCTACTCGTGGCTTCACCTCCTGCACTCATTGATGAACAGGGAGATAGGACTGTGCGAATGTGTTGACACAGGCAAAATTCCGTAGGAGAAATATACCTTCTCCATAGCACAAGTGTCATTCTGTCTGACCTTTTACCGTATGAACGGCAGCAGCTAATTGGCTCTCTTATAAAAGGAATTTCTGCTGAAAGCAGAGCCCACGAGATAACATAATTGATAGTGGAGTAACGGATGCGTCTACCTTTATTTTTCACATAGGAAAGGCTGTGGAGGCCACAGCGATCAACGTAGGCACCGCTAGCTGAGCATCGGTGATACTCGCAGAGACCTGCTCCCAAACGTAAAACCACAGCGATATGCAAACGCTCTTTAGAAAGGAGGAGTCCAGGAGAAGGTGACGGTAATGCTTGGTGCCATGCACCAGATCCCGGAGAAGCAGCGAGAAGCCACGCTTAGTCTTAAGACTACTAGCTGACTCCTGCAGAAGCGATTAGACATGACTGATAAGAGGGGTATCCCAAACATCCTGAATATGCCCTTTGCCAATATCAGGGGTAACTATCGCTGATTAAGCTTGGCCACCGAGATGTGCTCTCTTGGACGGTGTAACTGTTCGCTTTCCTAACTTCACACTTGAGGAGACGAAAGTTAATATCTGGGGACACATGAATATCAAATAAACTATATGTGGCTTGCCCGCAAATTGCCACGCAAATAGAATTATCATTCCATGGTTTCCCATTTCTCTATGTAATGTTTTTTAAACAAAACTGTACAGCAAAATTTATATTTAGCATAGAGACTTATACTTAAATCACAGGGGTAGAATGTTAAATAATTAACCATTAAGTATCGCTTAAGAAAGAAAATTAACGCAATATAAAATACAAATGAATTTATTATACAAAAGAAATGAGATGAATCGGAAAAGTTCCTTTAAGCTTGGAGGGAAGTTAGAATTTACGTTAATGAATTTACTGTTGTTTGCTTTATCTAATTGAAGCTCACCAGTTGCAGCTTCCGTTGAGGTCATGTGTTCCGTGGTTACTCGTTCCCTTCTTCTTGTTGTAGAATTGGCTCCATGGACATCCTTCCTTCCTTCCTTCCTTCCTTCCTTCCTTCCTTCTGTCATCTGATTTGGGCTATCTGGACTAGCACTCCCTAATTGCCTAGTCCTTAAATTAGACATTGGCCCTATACATGTGAAAATTGATCAGCGTTGATCGTAGGAGGAGAAAATTCAGAGATATGAATTGTTCCATGTTAACAGAAATCTCAATCCAACTTAGCTAATCTACTGATACTATACAGACTTGTACCAAATGCCATGGACTTGAACTAAGGTAGTACTTCGTCCAGAATAATTACTGAATATATCACAAGTCGTAAGCTTGTTTCGTCTCACCCTGATCCGACAACATCACAGCAGCGAAGTACTGTGTCGAAGCGACAACACACTGTCCGAAATAACCATGTCTCGAAGCGACCACTCACTGTCTCAAGACGTTCTCGTAGTGATGTGTGATGCCTGTCTCGAGGGTTGCTCCACGCTAGATAATATATCACCGGACTCTCCCCACTCTTGATAACAGCTTAATACCAATCACAATATAACGAAGCATCTGATTCGTAGATCGCATTATCATCTCCCTCTTCTTCTTTCTTGAAAAGTCCAGTAGGCATGGCGATGATGTAGTATGCTGTCTTCCTAGCCTTGCACGCGGGTAGCTGTGTAGTGCCTGTTGCTCATGAGTTTAACCCAGTGACTCATCCAACTTCCCCGCTTCAAGAATAACTTTTCCGTGTACACAAGTATTAGATGAAATGACAACAACTGTGTCTCAACATTGACCAAATTTACAATACATAATGAATTCCTATCCTATGATTCCAAAAGCCTTATTTACAAATGATTGAAGTTGAAATAAATATGTCATATAAATAATAGCCGATGGCGGATAATCTTGATATCGAGTGATATCGCGTAAAAGTATGGCTGGAGAAGCCTGGACGGTTACAACGGTAACATCAGGGTCCAGGCATCCTCAAAGTGGAAGGAGAGTCTCAACGAGACGACGAGACCAGTGGAAAGACGCTAAAAATAAAGGAGTCCACAAATTCATAGCACGACGAATGCCGAGGCCACCAGAACCAACGGGAAGAGGAGTGTGTTACAAGGCATTGTCATTCAGGGAGAAATTGAGGCCTGTTTTAAAAATACAGTCGAATTCCTCTAATAGTGAGGACTCACGCCTAGACGGAGAACAAAGCAGGAAGTACATCAGTCGTGGGATGAGAAACGAAGCACGGAGTGAGAAGAAGGCTGAATGTGCCGAAACTATAGAAAGACGTGAAATAAACAACTTCAATTTCAACGTCTTATCAGCCAGTATCGCACACACAGTTTCAGGGGGTAGCGCTGCACAAAGTAAATACGTATTGGATGCTATTAAAAGACGAATTCCAGGGGAAGAAGCATTAAAGTCCACGTATAGTATCTCAGCTTGTTTTAAACGAACTCCAAGAAAACCCACTTCGCACTTAGCAAATTAAGATGTAGTCCAACGCTTGAATCTTGTGTGCGAATGTTATCCAGAGATGAAAGAACGAAATTAAGTTCATCTGTAATAGTACCATAATCGAAATACGAAATATTTTTAACTCTGTACCCAGTTCGCACTAACAAAATTAAGATGTAGTCCAACGCTTGAATGGTGAGTGCGATTATTATCCAGAGATGAAAGAACGAAATTAGGTTCATCTACAATGGTACCATAATCCAAATACGAAATATTTTAACTCTGTATTTATGGAGTTAACAATCAATTGAAGAGTAACTGCGAAAAGAGCAGGCACGCGTGTGTCACCTTGTTGAACTCTACAGGTCTTTAGACTGGGAATAGCACTGATAGACATATGGATAAGTAAAAAGAAGCTTTCTTTATACAGCATCACGATGCAACTTGTTGAAAGCATCACGATAATATAGTTTAACGAAAGTTTTCGGTCGTTGATAGGTAGTCGAATGATAGATACGAAAAGCATGGACAACTGCTTCAGATCCATTGGGAACACACAATCCAAGTTGGTGGGGAGGTAAGAAGTGTACGTATTTTGTAGCATGAAATTTTCGCAGTCAGCCGACGCCAAACGGCACCGACATCAATATGGCGAATGCCACGGGGCACCAAAAAATAGTGGGAGAGATTTCAAAGGTATCCTACCAAAGATGATGATGTCAAGCAAAATACAAAACTATTTTATGAGTTGCTCCTTTGAATAAAGCTCTTGAATTTCGAGGTCTTTCAGGACCAACGGACGAAGGTCATCTAGTCCACCTACAGATCCAGAAGGAAAATAAGAGATGGCGTTAAGAAGAATTTCTATGGTCACCACGCCAGAAACAAAGGTTGATGTATTCGGAGGAACCAGGAGAACGACTGGAATTGACTGGGCAGGATTTCTCACACGAAGGGCTTCCAATACAGCTGCCCCACGAACGGCACCGTCAGCAAGTTTCTTCTCCACTCTCCTGCCATTGACTGTACCCAGAGAAGAATGAGAATTGTGATAATTTGCAGAAGGGCAGGGTATGGCATCACAGTGGACGGTATTTTAGCAGCGAAATCTCAGTTTAACCTATGCCGTTTGATTACATCTGATTTCTGAGAAACGTGGAGAGCAGTAAAAGAAAAATATCAGTCCAGGCACTGGCATCGTTGGTATCCTCCACATTACGAACAGCGTCAGAGAGGGTATCGGCTGCAGCTGAGCAAGCAAATCTAGGCACACAGTGCAGAAAAGTGACAGCAGATCGTAAGTTGACACGAAACGGACCAATTTTCGGAAGTGGTCAATTCTTCGGTTCCGTACTGTTAATGTTTTTACATCTCGGGAGCCGTGTCAGTGATTCTTCTTGATGTGGGATAGTTAAGGATTTCTCCTAGGTGTATCAATACGTGACTTACTAATATGGATCACAACATCCCTGGAGCCCACGGAGAATTTACAGCAATGAGGGCAAGACACATTACTTACGCTACTTGTATCTACTGAAGCCCTACTGAAGCAACTTCATTGTCCTTCATGTTAAAACCGTTTTGAAAATTTGTGTGCAATCGTAAAGCAAATTTACAAGGCAAATTTCTTAAAAATCTGAACACGAATTCTCAGAAATGATGTAAATGTGGACCACGTAATAAATATAATATTTTTGAGATTACAATAAAATAACTTGCTTAATGCAAGAATTTGGGAGAAAATATCTTGTTCATTACAGGTAATATAATTCTGTGATGTTCTCATGGTCTCTAATTACGGCATGGTGTGTGTTTGAAGTTATTCTGACACAGTGGTATTTGTGTGCTAAAGGAGAAATAAAATGGTGTGTTATAGATTGTGCAGGAGATGATTGTGCCGATGCTATGTATGAAAGCTGGTAACATTCATAAATAAATTTACCGCTTTCATTGGCAGTAAACGTTTCATGTTGTGCCCGTCTAGAACTCCTACCCGAATGAATGGTACGGGTTGATTGCTCACCACCGTTGAAGTAATCCCTTGGCTTTAAATATAAGCAACAATAACAGCTATCAAATTATATACAGGTACAAGACTTGTATTTCTACTTTATACTCTTCCCTTATATGTACCACATCGGTAATGCCCCTATCTACTCAGCGGAACCCAAGACATTCTCATTCCGCGGCGAAAATTGCACCAACGTTTATTTACACCTTGGTTATAAGTGATGAAAACATATATTCTAAAATTTATAGACAAGACACTAATACGGTAAATTATACTCGTGGATTGGAACCACCTGCAACAAAATACACATCAACGAAACATAACAAGAAATAATTGCACACATGTTGTCAGTTACTTACGAAGATAAGATTGATGAAAATATTTATAATACTATTCTTAATTAGTAATTATTACCGACCTCGATAGCTGCAGTCGCTTAAGTGCGGCCAGTATCCAGTATTCGGGAGATAGTGGGTTCGAACCCTACTGTTGGCAGCCCTGAAGATGGTTTCCCGTGGTTTCCCATTTTCACACCAGGCAAATGCTGGGGCTGTACCTTAATTAAGGCCACGGCCGCTTCCTTCCCAGTCCTAGCCCTTTCCTGTCCCATCGTCGCCATAAGACCTATCTGTGTCGGTGCGACGTAAAGCCAATACCAAAAAAAATAGTAATTATTAACTGAATTATAACAGATCACTGTCAAGGCTGGCAACAATTTACATTATTTAAACATTTGAATAAATACTCGTGTTCCATGTCTGCACATAACATCGCACTGGAATGCTAGCCTTAAACCTACTTAATCGCTTCGGGAAATTTATAGTTGTAACTATACATAATAGCCTAAGTGGGTTGGCGTGTACCAAAATACATAACTCGGTCTGGAGTAAACAAACGAATGTAAATCAGTCGTGGATTGGAACCACCTGCAACAAAATGCATATCAACGAAACATAACAAGAAATAATTGCACACATGTTGTCAGTTACTTCCGAACACTATAAAGCACGCAAATTTCACACCAACAAGGATCTCGACTATCCATGAAAGGAAACAGACTAAAATTCAGTTACTGTCCACGTTGTTTCCTGAAATAAATGACATGGCACTCGAAGTTTAATACTAATATTATTTAATTTACGTCCCAATAACAGTTTTTAGGGTTTTTGGAGACGCTGAGGTACCAGAATTTAATTCCTCAAGAGTTCTTTAGGTGCCGGTAAATCTACCGACACGAGGCTGATGTATTTGATTACCATCAAATACCATGGGACTGATCTAGGATCGAACCTGCCATATGAGGTCAGAAGGCAAGAGTCTCAACCGTCTGAGAAGCTCAGCCAAGCAATAGTAATGTTATTTTTACGTTTCACTAACTAATTTTCACGTTTTTGGAGACGCAGAGGTGTCGGAATTTTGGCAAGCAGGAGTTCTTTACTTTCCAGTAAATCTACCGATATGAGCTGACGTATTTGAGCAACTTAAATTACCACCAGACAGAGCCGGGATGGAACCTGCCAGGATGGGCTTAGAAGGCCAGCGCCTTGAACCACTCAGCCACATTGTTGACTTAAATACATTTATAATTACAACGTTGTTTCCTGAAATAAATGACATAACACTCGATAACTCATTTCTTCGCTTGAATTCTATCTGAACTGGGACGATTAGAATCGTAAGGATCACACTAATCAATCATCAAATCAAACAGCTTCTAGGTACGTGGGTGTAAATGTAACTAGGTCGCATTAAATAAATCCTTGGTAATAACATATTAGCCTCATCGGAATATTCCTCGGCGGAATAAAACAACACTGAGATCAACGCTTCTAATTCAGATAAGTAATCCTTGGGTTCCAATTCGCAAATAAATAAATGACACACTGGCCTCCAACTGATTCATTCTCAAACGATAACGCTGCAAATTAAAATACTACTCAAGGCAAGTCTATCACATATATACGCGCATATTACGCTGGCCTTTAACTGAACAACATTTCCCCTATATCACCGAATAAAACAATCCTCACGTCCTAAATTCCTTTTACATAATGATCAATTGATGACAACTCACAACATTAGATTCTCCCAGTGATATCGTTGAATGTATCACAAAGATCATAATCGCACATACTGGAATTTGTCTCATCGTGTTAGGTAAATTTACATTCCTTTAATTGAATGAATTGATGACATCCCATACTGTTCATTAATTTTAATACACCTAATAATATACTGCGACCTTTCCCATCATCCCCCATAGCTCATGGGACCTTGTGAACGACAAAAATGTAACCCTGTCGGGTTATGAACACATGGGACCATGCTCCATAGAAGGCGAAAGTCAAGGGACCTATTCGGCCTAGTGACAATGTTGCCTCATCGGGATTTGAAATAATTAATCCACTCACGTGAGACGACAAATGCCCTTACGGCACAGCGAGGTCACCGCTACTCTCCAGTTCCTAAGATCTGAACGCAGGCCTCTCGAGCGTGCAGAGCGTTCGCGGCAATAAAAATAAAATCCTTACAACTAACTTAAAGGCATACAATGAACGGAAGAGGTTATGGATGCTATTTTCGACTAAAATGGCACAGATAACTTTCTATAGCAATTTACTTGGCGCTCGTTGAAACATATACAATATTTCTACAACCTTGTTAGATTAAAATTAAACAAATACCAAACACTCGTTAAGCAACGGAAAGTCCGTGCTGCCTGAACCACATTCAAAAAAAAAAAAAAAAAAAAAAAAAAAAAAAAAAAAAAAAAAAAAAAAATCTCTATGTGGATTACAAATGTTCGATGTTGAAATTTGATTATACAAGAAATCATACCTTTATGATTGAGTGTTATATCCTTTTCGTTTGAATACGTCGAAAAGATTGAATTTTCTTATAAACAATAAAATTTTACTACATTGGGTTTTTCGATCTATCACCCCACTAAATTTAACTGCTGAGTACCACAAACAACAAAAATTAATAACCCTCATATATTTACAGTTATAAGCTATAACTTTCCAGATGCGTAGTATTCCACGGGATTAAGTCCCAAATTACACATCTATATATATAAAATAACTTGTCCTGACTGACTGACTGATTCATCATCGCCGAGCCAAAACTACTGGACATAAAGAAATGAAATTTTGTGGATACATTCATATTAAGATGTAGGTGTTCGCTAAGAGAGGATTTTTGGATATTCCGTTGCTAAGGGGGTGAAAAGGGGGTTGAAATTTTTAAATGAGTGTATCTATATCTCCAAACTTTAAAAGTTTACAGATGTAAAAATTGGTATTTAGGATCTTCTTTAAAAGTAAGGAAACAGGTATTTTTTGTTTTCAGAAAATTCCAATAGGAGGGGTGAAAAACGGTGAAAACGGGGTAGAATGCCTTTAATCAGGATACCGGTACTTATATCTCAGAAACTGAAGATATTACATACCTGAAAATTGGTACACATGATCTCTTTTAAAAATAAAGAAACACGTATTTCTTTGTTTTGGGAAAATCCAATTAATGGGAGGGGGAAAAGGGGGGTGAATTATTAAAATGAGTGTATCATTATCTCAAAACTTTGAAAGTTTAGACAAGTAAAAATTGTTATTTAGAATTTTAATTATAATTAAATAAACACGTATATTTTCGGAAAATCCCAATAGGATGGGTAAAAAGGGGGTGAAAAATGGGTTGAATCCCTTTAATGACGATATATCTCAGAAACTGAAAATATTACAGACCTGAAAATTGGTGTTTGGGATCTCCTTTAAAAATAATGAAACACGTATTCCTTTGTTTTTGGAAAATCCAATTAATGGGGGTGTGAAAAGGGGTGAATTTTGAAAATGAGTGTATCTATATCTCAAAACTTTTAAAGTTTATAGATGTAAAAGTTAGTATTTAGAATCACCTTTAAAAATAAAGAAACACGCAATTTTTTGTTTTCGGGAAACCCCAATAGGAAGGGTGGAAAATGGTGAAAATTGGTTGGATGTCTTTAATGAGGCTACTGATATTTCAGAACCTGAATATATTACAGACCTAAAAATTGGTATTTTGGATCTACTTTAAAAATAAAGAAGGTATTTTTTCGTTTTTGGAAAATCCAAATAATGGGGGTGAAAAGGGGGGTGAATTTTTAAAATGAGTGTGTGTACATCTTAAAACTTTGAAAGTTTACAGATGTAAAAATTGGTATTTAGAATCTCCTTTAAAAATAAATAAACATGTATTTTTTAGTTTTCGGAAAATCTTAATAGGAGGGGTGAAGTGGAGTTGAATGCATTTAATGAGGATATTTATATCTCAGAAACTGAAGATATTACAGACCTGAGAAAAGGTATTTGGGATCTCCTTTAAAAATAAAGAAACGTGTACTTTTTGTTTTTGGAAAATCCAAATAGTGAAGGGTTGAAAGGGGGGTGCATTTTTAAAATGAGTGTATCTATATCTCAAAACTTTCAAAGTTTAGAGATGTAAAAATTGGTACTTAGAATCTACTTTCAAAATAAAGAAACACATATTTTTTTGTTTTCGGAAAATCCCAATAGGAGGGGTGAAAAGGGGTGAAAAATAGTTTAATGCCTTTAATAAGGATCCTTATTTCCCAGAAACTGAAGATGTTACAGACCTGAAAATCGGTATTTCGGATCTCCTTTATAAATAAAGAAACATGTATTTTTTGTTTATAGAAAATCCAAATAGTGGGGGGTGGGGGTGAAAGGGGGGTGTAATTTAAAAATGAGTGTAACTATATCTCAAAACTTCAAAAGTTTGCAGATGTAAAAATTGATATTTAGAATCTCCTTTAAAAATAAAAGTACACGTATTTTTTTGTTTTCGGAAAATCCCAATAGGAGGGGTGAAAAGTGTGAATAAGGGGTTGAATGTCTTTTATGAGGATACTTATATCTCAGAAACTGAAGATATTACAGACCAGACAGTTATGGAATCTCCTTTAAGAATACAGAAATATTTAATTTTTTTGTTTTTGGAAAATCTAATCAATGGGGGTTAAACAGGAGTGGCAAATTAGGGCGAATTTTTAGAAAGACTATATCTACAGTATATCTCAGAAACGTAAAATGTTGCAGACGTAAAAACTGGTATTTGGAATCTTCTGTTAAAGTAAAGAAACAGGTATTCTCGAAAAATCCAATGAAGTTTGGGGGGGGGGGTGAAATTTTGAAAAAATTATTGAATTAATTGTATGAGGATACTTGCATCTAATAAAAACTAAAGTTGTTACAGACGTGAAAATTGGTATTTAGATCATTTTTTAAAATAAAACGACGCGTTTTTTGGAGGGGGGGGGAGAATCATTTTTGGGGGCGATTGTGAAAAGGAGTTGAATTCGTTTCATGAGGACACATCTCAAAAACTGAAGATATTTGCCGGAAAATTCACTTAAGTGGGGCGAGGAGTGTGAAAGTAAGTGAAAAAAGTGAATTATTTTTATGGGAATACTTATATCTCAAAACTGAAGGTAGCACACGTGAACATTGGTATTTGGAATCTCCTTTAAACATAAAGGAACACGTTTTCTTTTTTTGGGGTGGGGGGAGGTAAATCAACTTAACCGCGGTGGGGTGAAAACGTAGGTGAGACCAATTGAGTTTACTGTTCCTAATGTACTCATAAGGAGCCTCCGTGGCTCAGGCGGCAGCGCGCTGGCTTCTCACCGCTGGGTTTCGTGGTTCAAATTCCGGTCACTCCATGTGAGATTTGTGCTGGACAAAGCGGAGGTGGGACAGGTTTTTCTCCGGGTACTCCGGTTTTCCCCGTCATCATTCATTCCAGCAACACTCTCCAATATCATTTCATTTCATTTGTCATTCATTTAATCATTGCCCCAGTGGAGTGCGACATGCTTCGGCAGGGCTTATCCATTCCATTCCTGACCCGGTTGAATGACTGGAAACAGGCTGTGGATTTTCAATGTACTTATTCTGATCATAAACCGATCATTTTTAATCTCTCCTGGGTTCGTTTTCAAGAGCCATCTTTTCCTTTGGAGAACCTTCTTAGATTACAGTAGATTCTTCAGGCATATAAATAAACATTTAAACATATTTGAAATAAACGATAGATATATGATTGACCGTGCAATTGTTCACCTCTGTAATAAGGTCAATAATGCACGGAAGGATGTCATTCGTATCGCCAGAAGTCTTACGCACTTGCCTACGGGCGGCAATGGTGCTGGTCATACTGTCATCAATGACAACGGCAGCAGATGTAATTTACCGCCAAGTAGAGGTTCAGTACCGCCAAGGCACCCAAGACGACACCACGCCGGATCCCCTCAAGGATTTGATCCACATTAAAAATGCTTATAGGAAAAGATGGCAACGATTTAGGGACCCAACTGACCGGGTGGAATACCTGGACCTATCCCGGGAAGTACAAAATCGATTGCTGGATAAAAGATTGAAAAATGGGAGGAACGTTGCCGTAATCTCTCAGAAAACAAGTCAGATCGCGAATTTTGGCTGAATCTCTCAGAAAACGAGTCAGATCGCGAATATCGGTGGGTTATATATAAAACGATAAGCATTCAATTATAAATTTCAGTATAATACCGTAGCGAAGCACGGGTATCTTGCTAGTTTAAAATATAATCAACACTGAAAAATTTCGTCTTAGAGTGGCCGCCTAATTTAAATTTACCGCAACAGAATATAGATAAAAATAAATCAAATGGGAAAGTAATGACCAGATGCTCCGGTAATTCAATATAATCCCACAAATATTACACATGAATCCGATTACAGTGGTTATGAATCTCTCATTTATTGAAACTATACACATAATCATGATCGGAACTCGTCTTTTACAATAACTATCAATGGACTTTCACGAAAATCTAGCTTCAAATAGAACACTAATTAACTAAACACATGTTCCACACCCTGAAAAAGAAACACACATTATACACATATACAAGAACACAATGGCTGTATTTTGGTTCATAAAATCCGCTGCTTGTGTGACTTGCCGTTCTCACATGCTCCCGAGGTTCAAACCAGAGACGTGTGACCGTCTCCACCAGGGATGCTGTAATCAAGCCCTAGATATCTTATCAATTAATGTAGCAATCAAATGTTTCTACATTGCTTTGGTCCCGGCTTGTGGCAATTGTGGTAATTACGTAAAATATTCTGTCTTTATTATCGCAGAAGAACGCAACGTTTTAAAGAACCCAATTCCTTGGCCGGGCGGCTCCCTCAGCTCGCTTTTCTCACAGGGACTCTCCCCACGCTGGGGTTGTAAATCTCGGCCCGTGACCGCTCCCTTCCACACTGGGGCAGTAGCCCATTCGACACACTCATTAGGAGGTCAATAGGTCAATGAATTCATACAATTGTACTGATGCATCATATGCATGCACAAATCAGCTCGTATTTTCTTTATGTCCAAGGATTATCTCTCAAATTAATCCGCTATATTATGACTCATCCCCTCAACTTTCCAGGGGTCCGGAGTTCAGCAAACGTTCTCATCACCGTAAAATTCACCACACCTCCACCAGCACACAACCAAAGAACAGCGTTCTCTAGTTCTCTGACCAATGAGGTGAGAGTGTGTACCTGACATCAATTAACATTATGCTCAAATATATCGGCATATAATATCCGATCAAATTAATAAAAATAATAATATAAAATTAAAATATATAAAAGAAAAAATGACCAAACAATACATAGACCTTAACGTATGGAACTTTACTAGTGTATGGGAGGGCAGATGTTCCAACCTCAACACAGAACTCTTCTCACAACATCCATATACAGCCCAAATCTTACTCTAACATGCAACTCAATCTACTGATTGATATATTAAAAGGGAGTGCTGCAACTAATCCACTTATATATTTCAGGCACTTGGCGAGGATCCACTCATCCGACAATTCTGACTCCTTTATTCACTCACTCAGATGGAGTTTACATCATTAACCTGCCGAAAATCATATTTATCTTCACCCCCTTTCCTTGACAGCACTCGCAAACACAAATGAAATAACATGCTCATGCAGTAACTAAAAGGGGTCCCAAATTACATACAATTTCTTCTAGATCATTTCCTTCCCCTATACTCTCAAGTTAAATAGACTGTAAAGGGACTTATCTGGCCATTCTAAGCGAACTAGCCTATCAATTTAGTATTATAATTATCTTAACCCTATATTTACATTGTTTTATATATTTACAATGGAGGGGAAATACTAGCATTGGAAAATCATAACTTAGTACTCAACAGTTTGGTGAATCCCGCATGTCCGAGTCTCCAGGGACCCGCCGATGGCTCTTACCCCATGGCGCTGGCTCGTACAGTCCTGGGTTCTAGATGTCCCTCTACGGCTCTTGAGTAATCCATAGTACTGGTATTGGAATCACTGGAAAATATATTTCACACAGATTTTTCACCACTTCTTCCTCACACGCCACGGTCAAAACGTCCCTTCTCCTAGCTCTGACACATGAAAATTACGTGTGGATAATTCTAACGGATGAATCAGCTAGTCTATTTCACTATGATAACGTACGACTGACATTCACTGTACTCTCACTGCAATAGTTTATCATCTGAGATTGCTGTGACGTTATCTAACTGTACTTATCATGATATCCTGTCTAATTCGTCTGTTTCTGCATTTCTATTGCCTCCCCTTCATTTAGTGCTAATAATTTTGTCCTGACTTCTGTTCATAATCTAACGTGAATTTTAATAGTACCTTCTCACACGTCTACTTTTAAAGAAGATAAATGATTCAAAATATTAACATCAGATGCCTCGAACTAGGTCCTTCTCACTGCTACGGGAAATTCGTTCGAAATTAGCGTGCTCTGTTCGGAGTCTGATACTACATAGTGTAATAATTACACAGTCATAATGTACGCTGTAATTTCGCGTAATTACTGGCTGCTTCGCGGCCGTTATGTCATGCACACAGCACTATCGTCCGATTACTTTCTCTATCGACACTGCACAAGGGAAAATTTATGAGCTACACTCCCGTTTTGTTCACTTTTATAATACAAAGGAACGACAATTCAGCTCACGAACCGACCGTCGTTCCACCCCGGAGACTGCTTCTTGACTACTCTTCACCCTGATAAGTGCGTGCATATATGGTCAGACTCTAGGGATCTCGTCCCCACCCTAATTACGACATCTCCTGAATCATAAGGTTTGTGAAGATCAGCTACGCGCCGAATTGTGTGGCCCGGTGATCGTAAGTACTCAATGTTATGCGAAACCCGAAACGATCAGTGGTTTTGTTGTAACTTATCTGTATAAAATCGGAGTGGGAGTGGGAAACCCCCATTGGCATCTGGCTTCCCAGTTAGCGTTATGACGCCAAGCAACTTACGTAATCTCATTTAGACGCACTTTCATAGACGACATTCTTTTACCTAGACTTATAATTTTGCCACTCATTCAATGTTCTTCTAATTACTCTGATATGTGCTTCCTGGCTAAACTAAACATTATTAGGCCGAAAACACCTCTGAAATCACCCCCTCACGTTGGCTCTACTGTGAGTTGGCATTTGTTTTCAAGGCGGAGTTGTCAAAACTGTATTCTTCTTCGCCCTCTTTCTTGACGCGCGCTCAGTTCGGGGGTTTTCTGAGCCATCAACTGCGTGCTCTAGGCGCCGCTCTGGCGGGAAGGATTGTGCAGTATGATGCAACCACCAGCATCCTCACAAAGGAAGCTTCAAGCCTACTTCTTTACCAAATATATAAATCGAAATCAATATCTACTGTGACGATACGGTCACATCACATCTAATTCCCTCTATATACGCTATAATACAATGGTTATGCTTGAGTAAGCAAAGGAATAGCTCAACATTTGTAAACATGTCATGTTCATGTATTTGTTGCCATTTGGATGCAATATTACCCAAAATAATATTGTGTACACAAACAATAGTTACCTGAGATGGTATATTTGTTTAATATATGACGACTGAAGGCCCATTCGATGCATCTTTGTTGTTCCCTATAGTGTTGTGATGTCCACATTGTAATTCAAGCATGGCTAAGATACATATCATTTGGTTCCTGAATTTCAGTTCCTTAGTGACAACTGGCAGTGTGAAGATCATTATAATGGCTCCAAGAGTGGAGATATCCATAGAAAAACTTTCTACAATATTGTAGCACAAAGACAAGCAAGTTTATTAGTTTACCAAATCACGAACCAATTTAGCGTGTCGATAGCGAGAGTGCAATACCCCCTTCACCACAGACAACAGCAGATAGCAATAAGGACAGATCATGACAGATCGTAAAACAACTAAATCCATTAAATTCTTCAGAATTAATACTAAGAGAAATAGGTTCTAACAGCGCCACAAATCCGCGCAGAATTGGTAGAAATGAACAAAAAAATTGTTATAACAGTAAAAAGAAGACTGATCGAAGCCGGCTTGAAATGATGTGTAGCAGCAAGGAAAACCCTTCTGAAGCCCATAAATAACAAGAAAAAACCCGAATGGGCTATAAAACATCGTAACTGGCCACACGAACAGCGAAAGAAAATGTTATTAACAGATGAATCGAAGTTCGAGATTTTTGGAACCAGGAGGAGGATATTTGTTCTCCGATATGAAGGAGAAAAGGTGGCCCATCAGTGCGCTATACCTACAGTTAAACACATGGTGGGGGTTCTATTATGAGTTGGGGTTGTTTTGCAGGAGATAGAGTTGGAGACATTGTGAAGATAGGAGGATGTACTACCGCCGCATATTTCGGTATCATACAAAACCATATGGATTACGCTTAAAAGGTAAAGGGTTCCTCTTACAACAAGATAATGACCCAAAACATCTCTCAGCGTTCTGTAAGAATTACATTGCATTAAAGGAAAAACATACAGTACTGGAAGATATGGTCTGGGCATCTCAAAGCCCAGATTATAATCCCATTCAAATGGTGTGGGGAGAAGCCGACAAACGTATCAGGGAAGTTCATATATCCAGCCGGGAATATCTCTGGAACGTTGTTAGGGATGTGCGGAATCATATAAACTCAAAATACCTACAAAATTGATTGACCGCACGCCTCGAGTTTGTGAGGCAGTCATTAAATCCAAGGGAGGATACTTTGATGAAAGTAAAATGAAATTTTTCTGTTTCTATTATTTATGCTTAAGTTTATATAAAATAATATATTTTGTAGAAATACATTTTGTTTTGTCATCATATCGGAAATAGCAGGTAAGTCATGGTGTATGGAAATTAATGAGCGGTAGGGTGACTTAACACTTGTTAACTTAACCTGACGTAATAATTCAAGAATGTTACTGAACAACATTTCTGAGCATTTACAAATAACATATTTTCAAATGATGACTTGAATTCCAATTAACACATTAATAATCAGCTGCTTTTAAATAGAGACCCTTCTGGTTCATAAATTATTCCTTCACTTGAAATTGACAGCACTAACAATTCAACACTACGAAATAGGGCGAAGACACCATCAGTCTGCGGAACTTGAACTCCACGAAAATAGACGTGCACATCCATACAAACCATTTACATAACTCTCGATGACCCTGTCCTCTCATCGAAAATTAGATCCGTCCGGACCTACCACACTCACACTCATAGGCATGCATGGTGAAATCTGACTGCATATTGGCACTTATAAATTCCCATCATTACTGAGTTGAATATAGATAATTTTACTTGAATTTATTCCCATGACGTTTACTTTAATCCCTGATATGTACAAATCACCTCCACAACAAAACAAGATAACAAATTAGCAAATAAAGCATATAAAATAATTAAGTGAAAATAAAGTTAACGCACTTGATTGGAAGAAAAATACAAACAATATGGCTTCATGCACTGATCATTATTTACTTTAAAGTATTTACAATTAATCAGGAAATGATCCTACAAAATTTAGGAATTTATCCTATTCAATTACCTTATTCTCTTATCTTATGATTGTAAAATAATATGAAATTAAGTACATATCCTCGATTGACAGCTTCGCCTTCAACCAGGCTATCCCTAGAGCCCTGCGCGGATATATAAAATAACATCCGCAATTCCTTCATCCGCGTCCGCGAATGGTTATCCGCATCCGCAAAATGGTTATCCGCTGATAATTTAAATATTTATCTACAGTATATTACACCCAAGGTATTGAAACGGATAAATCGGTTAACATAATACAGTAGGCCTGACACCTGGCACCAGAACTCCTACAGTCACAGGTTTATGAGGGATTTTCTCTTGCGACAACTACCGACGTACTGAACTTTGTTCCTTCCTTCCACTAATTGCGGGCAGGAGCCAGCTAGGCTTAGATCAGATTTACGGTTTTATGGTTTCAAGGCTCTTTATATATCACCATTCTTACAAATCAGTGTTAAGGGTGACTTAACCACGAGCAAAAAACAAGAGTATGCCCGAGTGAAAATAAATAAACGTCATTATTTAGAAATTATCAGCAAATTATCCGCATTGCCATACAGTTTGTATCCGCCAAGACAATAACATCGCGGATATCCGCTATCCCATGGTTTTAGTGACCACACATCACTACGGTAGCATCAGCAAGCGAGATGAAAGATCTCTGACACGGCTCCATATCTGCAAGTCCAGTTTGCAACACTCGTACTGATGACTTCTTTCTTGCCTCTCGTGCTCACTCGTAAATACACACAGTTATATCCTGGAGCTGCCTAGACTACGCGGCACTGCTAGTTAATTGCCTGCACTCCACAACCTGTATGATATAATAATATAGTTGAATGTCTGCTACTCGTAATCTCTTGACCTACTGGCAATTTCCTTCTTACTAGTTCAAACAGTTTTCTAGTTTACATAATATGAGTCTGGCAGTTGAATTTCTATCTCCCAAGTCCACGACTAATTTGTGTAACAGTTCTAAATGACGTGACACGCAACATTAATATTTACAAAGTTCAAATTCCCTCGTAAAACTTCTCGGCTGATGTATATTTCTGAACACATTTAAAAAACTTGCTGAATAAAGTTCTGACTGATTTTTTCGTTAGTAAACATCTGCGTCGTTTTAATTTGTACTTTAACTGTCCTGGAGTTCAAAAAACACAGCCATAGTTCAATCTCTAAATCTACAGTTACCATAAATGTTCAATCATTCCCATGAAAATGAATTTCTGACGTTGTGAAGTTCTTGCGTTCTACTAACGCTGAATATCACAATCATAGAACCAAATAAAAGATTTCTCTTTTCGTTCACTTTGAAAGACGAAAACACTGTTCACAATATAAGACATAAGACGCTGTCAGGATCAAAGAATATGATCATAAGAATAGGCCAATCGCTTGCCTCGTGCCGGTGCTTTTACTAATTTAGATCCCCTCGTCATATCATGCTCGATATGGGCACCAAGCACGTCCTGGTCCAATTTTCATGACGCTTTCTTTCCATTGGTTTTGATTTATCGTGTCTCTCGAAATTTAGTCATTCCCCTCTCTGCGCCAATCACCTCAAGTTCCGTCTGCAATTAGTCTCACGCCAGGCGTCAGGCGCGCAGCCGTTAAGAAGTTACGCATTTGTTTCATTGTCGTCCGAAACTTTTCCTCTCACTTCAAAAACAGCTTCCTCGAGATCATGCTAGGTCGAGCAATGGTTCCAAGGGCCTAATCCTTTCGCTAGACAGTTGGCACCGTTCACATCCCGGCAGCTTACATCATTTGCCTCAGAATAAAACATGAACTTATGAGGCTATTATTTTAATGTACTGGTAATTTATCATCCATTCTTTCCGTATTAATCGGCATGGACAATGAAAAGGGCTCAATACATATATCTTCCCTGTTTTATGATGGTATCAGTGACCTCATAGGGATGCTGTATAACTACTGTCGTGAATTGTTCAAACTGGTCTCACCAAGATAAGTGATTCCTAAGTCAATGACCTGGAATGATAACTTTTATCCCGAAAGCTGCCTTGAATACATTTGACGCCATGAGAAACAAGGACGAGAATAACAATAATTATTTGTGCCGTGCCTTGTCCCCGCACATCCCGTCCTATCATTCATTAATATATTATCGAGCGGACAGGTTCTATAATACGCACAGCCGATACGACCAGTGGACGGTGATGTATGGCTTGACAGATAGCTACGTACAGTTGGAACGGTATTTTTATGTTTAGGCACTTCTTATCTACTTGTGCTGCTTGCTGCCCAAATGGATGGTACAACAGCTTCTAATCAGCAGGCTGTCGTGCGGATACTGTAACTTACTGTACACTGTTGTTCCACAGCAGAAATATTATCTGTCCTCATTGGCGCAGTCGGTAAGTCGTCGTCCTACTGTTCCCAGGATATGGCATCAAAGTGGATCAAATTCCAGCGCACTGGCTTTCTGAATCCAAGTTGGCGTATTCGATCCAGTCTCAGTCTAGGTGGCATTTGAAGGTGTTCAAACGCACCATATTCGTGTCGGTCGGTTTACCGGAATATCAAAAAATTAAAAAAAAATTAAAAAAATTGCAAACTGGACAAAATTTCCAGCATCTGGACGTCTCTGTAAACCGTGAAAGTATTTTGCAGGACAGAAGAACAATAAGACATTGAATGAAGATCCACAGGCTGTTTCCAGTCATTCCACCGGGTCAGGAATGGAACGAAGGAAGCCCCATCTAGCAGCGAAAATAGGGATTTTGCCGGCTGCTGAAGCCTGTCGCACTCCTCTGGGGCAATGATTAATGAATGGTAGATGAAATGAATTGATATTGGAGAGTGTTGCTGGAATGAAATATGACAGGGGAAACCTGTCCCGCCTACGCTTCGACCAGCACAAATCTCACATGGATTGACCGAGATTTTAACCACGGAACCCAGCGGTGAGAGACTGGCGCGCTGCCGCCTGAGACACGGTGGCCTTAAATAAGACATTATTTTTGTTTTTTTTCAAGATACTGTGAACACGATTATTATTATTATTATTATTATTATTATTATTATTATTATTATTATTATTATTAAGAAATAAATTGTAATTGTGAGATATTCCGAAGGCAATACCTGCCTACATTAAAAAACAAAGAAAATCAAATCAAACAGTTTCATGAAGATGACATATTACAGATACATGGTAACAAAAGAAGAACAATAAAACGTAATTTCATTAAAACAAGAAACAAAAAAGAACCGCCAATTGAAATGTACTAACAATATTTAAAAGCAATCGCACAGAAATTAAAATAAAATTTACAAAGAGTAACTTAAAGTATTCCCTTACACGTAGCGTAACGTAAGTTCTATGCAGTTCTATTCACGGAAAATTTACAAAATACATACATACATACATACATACATACATACATACATACATACATACATACATACATACATACATACATACATACACGTTCATTATAGACCGTTATGCCTTTCAGCGTTCAGTTTGCAAGCCTCTGTGAATTTACCAAATCGTCGCCATGAGACCTATCTCTGTCGGTGCGACGTAAAACCCCTAGCAAAAAAAAAAAAAAAGAAAAGAACGCTGCCACAACCTTGTATTTGTGACTAGTTCTGTGGCCCTCGTTTAGTTCTGTACCTCTTATCTTCAATTCATTAGAAACTGACTCTAACCATCGTCGTCTTGCTGTCCCTCTAATGGTCTTACCCTCCACAATAGAGTCCATTATTCTTCTATGTAATCTACCCTCCTCCATTCACCTCAGATGACCCCAAAACCGAAGCTGGTTTATGCGTACACCTTCATCCATCGAGTTCATTCCCAATTTATCCTTATCTCCTAATTCCGAGTACCCTCCTTCCATTGTTCCCAGCTGTTTGTACTACCAATAATCATCCCTACTTTCATGTCTGTTACTTCGAACTTATGAATAAGATATCTTGAGTCTACCCAGCTTTCACTCCCGTAAAGCAAATTCGGTCTGAAAACTGGCCGGGAGCTGACTTCCTTCTTAAAGAATGCTGTAGATCTCAACTGCGATCGTGAAGTTCACTTTATAATCTCCTTCCTCGTTATCTGCACTTACCCGAATATCATTTACTGCAAACACATCCAGATGCTTCTCTTTGCTGACACAGCCAGTTTTACTTTCCTTCTACGATAAACCCCATTTAATATTAATGGCTCCTCATCAAATTCCATTTCGTTCGCCAAGTTGTTTCCAAGTAGTGCCTGGCCTGTCAAATGGGAGTAGGACTCCGTTACTCCCATAGGTCCGAGGGTTGCTTAAAACGTTCTGAGCGTGCTCTGTGAAAATTCTCTGAAACAGAAATATCCTTACTCACACATAGTCCAACTGAGGATATCTCCTCTAACGGGTTAGGGACCACCGGTGGATTGTCTAGTCCTAGCCGCCTGAGCCCAAGAAGGACCATGACTCACAATATGTCCGAGATGCCCACTCCTATTCCATAACAACTGGTATCCCGACTCTCAGGACCACTTACCAGGCCACTTAGCTGTTGCCCATGATTCACGAACTAGGACGTGACCACAGTAGCCCGCATCATGAACCATCTATATATATATAAAAAAGTGAAACTATATGTGTGTGTGTGTGTTTGTTTCGCATGGACTCCAAAACTACTGGACTGATTTCACTGAAAATTTCACAATTTGTTCATATTACTACTGAGACGGTTTAGGTAGTGGTTTGAACGAAATCCGATCGGTAGTGTTTTTATGAGGAGTAATTTCATGTAATTAATTTAATTGCAAAACCGCACCAAGGTTGATTCGACTTAATGGACAGTTTGTCTCTATGCAACTAATGTTGTATCGTGATAGTTCAGCAAGAAATGCTGTACATACGAGGATGGGAACACACCGCCATGTTTTATGAAGTACCTTTCTTGATAGGAGGCGATACAACTACAGTAGGCAACTCATTGTCTGTTATTGTAAACAGCATGAATAAATGTGCACTGCTTACAAGGTTATGAGATGTATGGACATTTGAAGTAAATATTGGCATACATTACAATTGCATTTGCTCTTTCCTTCGTCGTTAGAATGTTTCTTTCAACGATAGAATTAGAATTGTTTCAACATGCTATTTTATAGGGTCTCTCTTTTTAGTTCTGGGTGAGTGTCTGGTGATTTACACGGAAAGGCGATAGCAGGGCCGGGTAACTCATTTGCCGAGAGTTATATTGGTTCATGTTGAGGTAATATGATAATGCAGTAACGATTCAGCGATAAGTCCCGTGTTTTCAACGTAATTGTATAGTTTAACTAATATTGACTGGCTGATAGTGTGTTCAGTGTGTTAGCTTTGAAATAGCGTAGTTTCTGTATGAATGCAATAGTAATCGTATGTTTAATGAGTGATGTAAAACTGCATGTATTCATTGTGTTGTGCTATGCGAAGCATTATTCTGTTAGAGTGCCGCTTTCGATTCACTCACAAATTTCCTGCCATCCTCTTTCCACACAGGAATATGACTCGTAATTTAATGAAAAACACGCAGGATACGAACTGTTTTAACAGAGGAAAAGTTTGATGAAGTTAGAAAGAAATCCACCAATATCCCTGTCGCGTCTCGCCGTGCAAGCTAATATTCTGCCCACAGAGTAACACAACGGTTAACGGCCAAGCCTTATAAACCTATCGCTGCACAACATTTTAGAGAAGCAGACAGTTCCGCTAGGGTTAGATACTGTAACTGGTTTTATAAATAAAGTTGTAGGGGGTCGGCTGTCCGCAATGTCATTTATTTGGCCATATTTTGATATATTTATCCGTTTTTGCTCAGCTCAAGTTCGTATTAGTACTTTTTACCTTTCGTGTTTTTTTGTCTGTTTGTTTGTCTCTTTGTTCCCCAACCACGGGTAAACGGCTGAATAGACCTCGACCAAACTTTACATTTAAAGTCTGCTCACCCAGGAGCATGTTTTGTATGCATATCATTTAAAAATTGCTGAATAGACTGGAGATTTGTAGGGAGACCAGAAGAGATTTTTACAATTTTCACTTACACTACTTATTATATCTCGACCAGACTTCATATTTAGAGTCTGCTCATCCAGAAGCATGTTTTATATGCATATCATTTAAAAATCGCTGAATTGACTGGAGGTTTATGGGAAGACCAGAAGTTTTTCAATTTTCTCTTGCCCCATTGATTATATTCCGACCAAATTTCATATTTAAAGTCTACTCATCCAGAGGCAAGTTTCGATATGCATATTAATTAAAAGTAGCTGAACATACTGGGGGTTTATAGGAAAACCAAGATTTTTTTAATTGTCTCTTACAATCTTGATTACATCTCGACCAAACTTCATATTTACAGTTTACTTACCTAGGAGTAGGTTCCTATATGAATATCATTTTAAAATCACTCAACAGAATAGGGATTTATAGGAAGACCAGAAGAGTATTTTTCAATTTTTTCTCACACTATATGTATAATCTGTAGACTATATGTGAAAATTCCCTTCATTTTAAACCATTTTTGTCATGTGCATAATTTTGCTTACCGTACTCTTCAAATTGCGGAGAAAATTACTATTTTCTACGGGCTTCATGCTCTGCAGCAAGTGACGGACACCCTTGCAGACACATAGTTATTTGAAAATTCCATAAAAGGAGAAAATCAGAGGAAGCATAGCAGTTTGCTCGGCTTGAAAATTAACCCCACCTAATGCAACTGAACATCGAGGAAACATGAGGTAGTACTTTTCGCTTTGGTGTCTATCTGTCTAAATAAAAAGGGAAGACTGCTGGACTTATTTCAACCAAATAACATATTTTGAATACTCACTCAGGATTGTGTTATCAGGTGCATAAGGTGTTATGGTAATCACGTGGAGTTGGTATTTATAAGAAGATTATGCTGAAATACTTTTGTTAGCACTAGGTCTGTCAAAAGGCTGTATAACAAACCTTTAAGAATGTATTTCCGTTCCTTTATTCGGTGTACTTATCATACGACGGATAATAATGCAAATGATTATGAAAATTTGGACGTTTAGTCCAAGTGCCGTGTTACATGACATGCATGTCACTTGAAGGTGGGTAATGGGAAAAACTAAAGAGCCATTTTACTTTCTTCGATAGGTCAGATATTAAAGGAGTTCACGTCAACTTCAGAGCTCCACGCCAATGGTCAGTGATACAATATGCAACCTGAGAACCATAGAGAATTTCGCTCAACTTCGTACTGTACCGTACAATAAAATCAGAAATCGTCCTCTTTCTCTTTCTCGACTTTCTTCAGCTTCATCGTATTTCACGTTACTGACACGCGCTTTCGTAGGAAAATATTATTAACATGTCGCATTAAATGTGTGAATATACCCAAGTTACTTCTCATGAATTCCTAAAGGAAACATAATCCATTGCAAATTCCAGTGCGAAAAACAGGTACAAGTAGTTACCAAATATACTGTAGCTTAAAATATTGTTCTGCAAATAGTGTAGCACAGGAAGTACAACGCAATTATATTCAAATTTTTACGTACGACTATTTCCAATGCCATAACACTACGATTTACAATCGATTGAGTGGTGTAAAGAGTTATTACAAGCTTAACATTGTAAATACAACACCATCACTGAAAAATTGACGCAAAAACTGTCAGAATATTGAAGTACTAGCGAATGTACCCGTGCTTCGCTACGGTATTCTACATTGTATTCGAATATCGAAGTAAATAGTGTACATGCAGTAAATAAGATAGTTTTAAAATTGCATGTCTCTTAGCGTTATCCGAGAAAGAGCATGGGGAGGTCCCCGTACGTTTCCAATGTAAAGTGTTTGTTACGGATTTGTGATATAACGGCAGGCTCACTTGCCTACTGGCATTCACAATCAGGTTGGGAAGTTTACATTATAATTGCAGGCCCCATTGCCTACTATGCGGACAGAATCGATTTGGGGAGTTTTCGTTAAAATGGCAGCCCCCCTTTCCTACCTCCAGACAGATTACAGTTTTTATTATAATGGCAGGCAATTACCCTACTATCACTCGAAATTGAGTTGTGCAGTTATCATTATAATGACAGGCCCCTTTTCCTACTGCCAGCCAGCGTACTGCCAGTCACACCAAGTTGGTGAGTTTCCATCAAAATAGCAGGCCACTATGCCTAATGCCAGTCACATTTTAGATGAGTACATTTCTTTATAATGGCGGGCACCCTTGCCTACTGCCAAACACAATCGGGTAGGGGAGTTTTAAACAAAACTGCATGCTCACTTACCTTCTGCAAGTCAAATCGAGAAGGGAACTATTCATTACAATTGTAGGCCTTCCTTACTAATGACAGTTACACAGGAGTTGGAGAAGGAACCCTTTCCTACTGCCAGTCAAAGTCGGTGTGGGGAGTACTGATTACAATAGCAGACCGACCCTTTCTCGATCGCTAAATCGACATCAGTGAATATATATAGATCGACATACGAAAGTATATGCGTGTTTACAATATTGAAGACCTTCATTTACAGATTAACTGCTACTAAACGTACGTCATATCGACAAAGGATTATACCATAAGACACGCCGGATTTAGTGGCCTAAATGGCTGGTCCAATGATATGTCATCTATTCTTGGGTCAGATTTAGAAACGTGGAACAGGGTAAAGGTTTTGTAAGATCATCTCACATTACATTACTTTTCGGATAATAATGTGACAGCTACATACGTAGCATTTGGCTCACATATGGCTACTGAGTGGGCCAATTTTCGTGAAGAGTTTGATGATTCTGTATTTCATATCAGTAATTGAAAGTATGAATAATGCATGTGAAAATTCCAAATTGACTTAACATCGATTAATAGAGAAAAATCAAACGTAAAAGGGATACAGATACGGCATAAAGTCATAAGACCAAGGTTGTAGATCATTCCAAATTGAACGGAGATTGTGCAATCCGTTACGTGATAGGAATTTCCGAAGGTCTGCACCATCATTAAAATTGCCTGCATATTTCGATATTCTTCGGGGATAAAAAATGAAAAATTTAATGATATAGGATTTTTCATTCGTTACAGCCTAAAACGTATAATTTTGTCAAATTTCAATTATCTTCTTATTCTTCTGGCAGATTATGCCACAATGTGGATTTTGGGCGAGGCGGGTAAAAATTAGGACTTTCAGGAAATCAAAAATTATGGAGATTGTTATTATTACCCCTTAAACGGAAAGCTGTACGAAAATTTCGCCAAAATAGTCAGTGTAGAGGTACACAGTCGTTACGATTTGATTTATATAGATAAGGAATCTGCTCCATGTAAAACACCTTTTGGGCTATGTCCGCTGGACTTAACCTGCAAAAGTGACCATTCATGATACCTCCCTTATTAATCCTCCTGACGAAAAAATGCACATGAAAAAAAAGGTTTAGAGGTGGAATTCCATCAGGTTTGGTCGATTTCCAGTCAGGTTGGTCTTGTTCTGTATATATTGTGGAAGAGTAAAATCACCATTTCGGTTCCTTATAAACCGCCAGTCCATTCCGGAACATGAAATGTTATTTACGTTTAAAACCTACCTTTGGACAGGTGGATGCTAAATATAAATTTTGTTTCGAATGTCTTCAGTAGTTTTCAAGTTGTAAGGAATACGCTTTACACGCACCCGCTCGTGAGTTAAGTCCGATGGGACTTGTACAGAAAAACGGTCCTTTAATGATATCTCCCTTATTGATCCTCGTATCGAAATGATGCACATGAGAAAAAAAGGTTTAGACATTAATTTCTACCAAGGTAGGTAGACTTCCATAAACTTTTGTTGTGTATATTTTTTGGAAGTGCAAAATCACTGTTTCGGTTTCGTATAAACCCCCAGTTAGTTCAGGGATTTAGAAACAATATTTGCCCTGAAACCTATCAAGGACAGGTGTATTCTAAATACGAATCTTGGTGGAAATGCATCCAGTAGTTTCTAGCATTCACGTACATACGGCGTAATTAAGGAAGAAAATAATACAGTTAAGAATGTTGAAACTAATAGAAAATGGATTATAACTGAGGACAGCCGGATAACGACAAATAAATAAATGCCGTGAGTTATGGATATAATAAAGCGCTAACAGAGGAGAAATTTAGGTTCAGTGATTCTTAGGTAAACAAATATGAAGATGACTAATGGTGTTATTACTTAATCTATTCGAGGGCGGTTATAACCTCCAACGATATTCCGCCAATATCCCGCAGATGAGCCGATTGATGCCTCTCTTGCCATCTACCCAAGGAACAACCACGAATTTAAAAGCATGATGAGGAAAATGGCAATACGTTACTTCCCTACTGGCATGCAGTCAGAGACGTTGCCATGGTAACCTGTAGGTTCGTTCTCGGTCTGTCGGTCACTAAATGCAGAGCACGATACCAGCAGAAAATTGTAAATTTCTCCGTCATGTGAAGAGTAAGGTAAATTATGAACATAACGAAAGTTGTTTATAATGAAGAGACGTTTCACGTACGGTAAACGAAGTTTACAGAAAATCAATAGTATAAGAGAAAATAGAGGAAAACCACTGTGGTTTTCCTACAAACACCCCGTCTATTCAAAGATTTTAAAATTATATGCATATCGGAACCTTTCCTGGGATGAGTATACTCTAAATATGAAGTTTGGCTGAGATCTATCCAGCCGTTTCGACGTGATGGTGGGAAAACCACTCTGGTTTTCCTATAAACCCCCCGTCTATTCAAGGATTTTAAAATGATATGCATATCTAAACCTTCCCCGGGATTAGTATACTCTAAATACAATGTTTGGTTGAGATCCATCCAGCCGTTTCGACGTGATGGTGGAAAAACCATTCTGATTTTCCTATAAACCCCCCATATATTCAAATATTTTAAAATGATATGCATATGGAAAACTTCCCCGCGATGAGTATCCTCTAAATATGAAGTTTGGTTGAGATCTATCCAGCCGTTTCGACGTGATGGTGGAAAAACCATTCTGGTTTTCCTATAAACCCCCTGTCTATTCAAGGATTTTAAAATGATATGCATATCAAAACCTTCTCCGGGATGAGTATACCCTAAATATGAAGTTTGGTTGAGATCTATCCAGCCGTTTCGACGTGATGGTGGAACAGACAAACAGACAGACAAACAGAAACAATTTTATTTATATAGATTTTTACACTCGTTCTTCACCCCCTTTCCATCCCCGCCCAAAGGAGTCCTACGAGTGCCTTACACAACAGTATATTTTTTTCCCAGATATTAAGTCTTATTTGTACCTATTTTGGTTGACAGCTATGCCCAAACGTACATGCATAATCTCACTGCTCTAGAATCCTGGAGCTGACGTTGCCATGGTTACGGCAGTTCATTTCTTTATCCGATTCCTAGAGCAGGGGTAGTGTGGTGCCAATATCTCCGTAACGGTTGGTTTTAGGGCCTTAAAACATGGTTTTCGGGCCCGTAGGGCTTACCGAGTTTTGTTCTTTGCGTCAAGAGGATTAAATTGAGCTTTGTCTCGTCCTTATACGACAAATTCGATATTTTGCCTATAATAGTATAAGAGAAAATGGAGGAAAACCGTTTTTCCTATAAAACCCCCGTCTTTTCAAAGATTTTAAAATGATATGCATATCGAAACCTTCCCCGGGGTCAGTATACTCTAAATATGAAGTTTGGTTGAGATCTATCCAGCCGTTTCGACGTGATGGTGGAACAGACAAACAGACAGACAAACAGAAACAATTTTATTTATATAGATTTCCTTGAAGCATATTACAATTTTGGGAAAAGGCTCGAAGACTGCTGCATTCAATTCATCAGTTCCTCGAATTGCATACGATTGGTTACCTTGAAAAAATGTGACTTAACTCACCCTGACATGGATTAATTTGATTGAGAAACACATTTTTCTTCCAGGAAAGTATGAATTTCAGTGAATGGAGGATTGATAGCTTTGATGCTATTTCTCAGTTTCATTCTTTTCTATATGGATTAACTAGCAAATGTACCCGTGCTCCGCTACGGTATTCTACATTGTATGCGGATAACGAAGTAAATTGTTGTGCACGCAGTGAATAAGATTTTTTAAAATTGCATGGGGGAGGTCTCCATACGTTGTTTCAAATATAAAGTGCGAGTTGCGGACTTGTGATCATAACGTCAGGCTCACTTTTGTACTGTCATTCACAATCGATTTGGGACGTTTTCATTATAATAGTCGTCCCCCTTCTCTACTGCGCGGTCACAAGCGATTTGGAACGTTTTTGTTACAATGGCAGGCCTCCTTTCCTACTTCCAGATACATTACAGTTGGGGAGTTTTATTATAATCGCAGGCACCTCAGTGCTGCCAGTCAAAATTGAGTTGTGCTGTTATCATTATTATGAGAGGCCCGTTTTCCTAATGCCAGTCAGCTTACTGCCAGTCACACTCGATTATAATAGCAGGCCACTTTGCCTAATGCCAGTCACATTTTAGATGGATAAATTTTTCTACAATGTCTGGCACCCTTGCCTGCTTCCAGACACAATCGGTTAAGGAAGTTTTGAACAAAATTGCATGCTCCCTTGCCTTCTGCCAGTCAAATTGAGAAGGGGATTATTCATTGCAATGGTAGGCCCTCCTTACTAATGCTGGTTACACAAGAGTTGGAGAAGGACCCCTTTCCTACTGCCAGTCAAAGTCGATGTGGGGAGTGTTGATGACAATAATGACAGTCAGTATCGATTTGTAAAATATTAATTATAATGGCACATATCCCCTTTCTTGATCGCTACAAACCGACTTCAATGAATGTACCCTATATAGATCGACATACGAAAGAATATGCATTAGACAATATAGGACCTTCATTTACAGACTACCGGGCGAGTTGGCCGTGCGGTTAGGAGCGCGCGGCTGTGAGCTTGCATCCGGGAGATTGTGAGTTCGAATCCCACTGTTGGCAGCCCTGAAGATGGTTTTCCGTGGTTTCCCATTTTCACACCAGGCAAATGCTGGGTCTGTACCTTAATTAAGGCCACGGCCGCTTCCTTCCAACTCCTAGGCCTTTCCTCTCCTATTGTCGCCATAAGACCTATCTGTGTCAGTGCGACGTAAAGCAACTAGCATTTACAGATTTCATTCTTTTCTATATGGATTAACTAGCATCGATTAACTGCTGCTAAACAGTACATCATATCGACTAACGGATTTCACCATAAGACGCCACTTTTAGCGGTTTATGCGGTTGATCCTACGACATTTATTCGTACAAACTGTATGGGTTAGACTGAGTTAGTAACGTTGAGTAGGGTACACTTTTAACACTTTATATTATTTTTGCATACTTATTTGGAAGCTAGTATCTTGAAATTTGGTGCTCATATGGCCATCGGTCGTGTCAATGTGCGTGCCAAATTTGATGATTGTATCTTTCCTATAAGCGTGTCGAACTATGAAATAAACGGGTAAAAAGCACAAAACGTGCGTACAATCGTGAAATACAACCAAATCTAACGAATAAGGTATAGAGAGATATGACAAAAGTCATAGCATCAAAGTTGTAGATAACTCCAAATTAACAGAGATTTTGCCATCCGTTTTGTGATACAACTTACCGTTTAGCCGCCAAATTCCTCGAAAGAAAGGTCTCCGCCGTCATTAGAATTGCCTCCATATGTCGATATTTTTCGGGGGTAAAAGAAAAGCAAAATGTAAACAATCCTTGAATTTTGCAAATTTCAATTTTCCAGCTCGTCTGGCAGATTATGTCGTCATCTAGATTTGGGGGAGGAAGTTAAATAGAAGGACTTTCAGGAAACTTTTAAGGAAATGAAACCTCTAGGTTATCGTTGTGGATACATATATCTGACAGCGTCCTTAAGCTGAGCCCAAAATTTGAAACTCCCAGCGTGGCCCCCTCAGGGAATTTTGACAATTTTTTTGTTTTTCTATGGATTTTGAGGTCGTCAGCTTCTCTGGTACCAAGTTTTAAGTTTCTAAGAAGCCTGGAAGTGCCTCATTCATTCTATTCTATTTTTATACCTCAATTTATATATATATATATATATATATATATATATAGAGAGAGAGAGAGAGATCGCTCCGAACCGACTTCCATTTATTAACATAGATTATATTTTCCCCCTTCCCTACGAGTTCTGGGGGCGTCTTGCCCACACAGTATTTTTTCCAGATTGTAAGTAAATATTTGTACGCCCCACACCTCAAAGCGGGCCGAACTTATACCTTAAAAATATCCAGAATGTTACTATTCATCTCAGCGACCCCGAAAAGTATGGGTTCAACACTATTTTCGATTATTTTTATGTCTGACTGTCCCCCTCGACCCCCACCCGAAAGGGGGCTGAACGTGGACTTTAACAAATCCGGAGTGCTTCTATTCATCTCAGCGACCCCGAAAACTATGAATTCCACAATATTTTAGATTCGCTTTATGCCTCAAACCCCCTCTCCCTCCACCCAAAAGGGGGCCGAACTTGGACTTTAAAAAGTTTCGGAGTGTTACTATTCCTCTCAGCGATCCCGAAAACTATGTATTCGACACTATTTTCGATTATTTTTATACCTAACCCCCATGACCCACCATCTCTAAAGGTGTTAAACTATGCTCGCCTCCAGATAGTAAGTCATAAGTGTACCAAGCTTGTGTGAAATTGCTCCATTGGTTTGAGTAGATATGTCATTTACACACCAAGACACATACATCCATTTTTATATACTGTATAGAAGATATCGCAATTTTAAAACATAGGAGAATGGGCATAATGACCTAGATGAAGAGTTCTGTAAGAATTCTAGTATATAACAAATGTCTTCCTTCTGTTTCCAAAAAATACCATTTCTTCAAAATCTATCCTCTATAACCTTCAGATTTACCACTAACGCAGAATTATTACTTTTTGTTTTATTGCCGTGTACTTCATACGGAGCAAATTCTTACTTGTAAATTATTGCTTCAGCTTTTACAGCATTTCCCAATACACTTTATAATATTTTAATAAAATTCACTTAAACATAATTAGTTAAAAAGTGCATATGTATTCAGTATTTCTCGTATACCTTTCATTTACGACACTTTAGCAAAAATAGGGCCATTGAAAAGTATTACTGTATTTCTAAGTTATATTGGGATTGTGATGGCGGTATTATGATGCAATATCTCACTTTATTTATCAATACGCTCGACTGTGAGCTTGCATCCGGGAGATAGTAGGTTCGAATCCCACTATCGGCAGCCCTGAAAATGGTTTTCCGTGGTTTCCCATTTTCACACCAGGCAAATGCTGGGGCTGTACCTTAATTAAGGCCACAGCCGCTTCCTTCCAACTCCTAAGCCTTTCCTATCCCATTGTCGCCATAAGACCTATCTGTGGCGGTGCGACGTAAAGCCCCTAGCAAAAAAAATATATATTTATCAATATGGTGTATGTCATAAATGTGTAATATGCATATTATGTCATATCATTTATTAATCCGCATCATATAATATCCATATGGAGAGTTTCAAATTCCCTTACATTGACTGAAAAGAACAAAACAAGCCGACAACGTGACATCAACGCCGCGCCGTTCGCGCGGTGGGTGGCGGTAAAGTCTGAAACAGTGTGTCACATAAAACACATTATTCCGCCGGATAGAGCATTTCCCTGTTGCCCCTGCGCCCAGATATGGGAGATGCTTAAAGTAAATGCCATTGACCTACAGACAGAGCTAATGGCGACGAATTTACTAGGCCAGGTACCCAGGATAACCCGTATATTCTCCGGTACCGATATGTACACCTTTACTTCTAACTTGTTTTGCCAGTGGCTGCTGGTGTTAGTGAATTGCAGCTTTGGGAACACATTTGTGAACCCTTGATTTCATAGAACCCGTACCGGTGGCAGCTTCTATCACAGTAAGGTCTTGCTGGAGGGAAATATTCATAGTAATATGACGAGTGCTCTGGAATTCATCTACAGAGCATCGGTATTTATTTCGACTATTTAGTGAATAACTACAAAATTAAATCAATACAAATATAACAAATCAAATAAATAGTTATTAATAACCTATAGAGAGAGCAAAACTTTCAACATGAAACAGATTTATTTTTGCATTTGTACTTCTTGGGTCCCGGTCTCCAGTCTCGTCTTCATTAGCGTAACTGAGTTAGGTCAATTGAAGCACGATATTAGAGCAAATAACGTGTTTCTAATTTATTCACTGTAGGTGCAATCACACGATAGCGATAACACGGAACTGATAATTCTGTGACGATAGACAGCTGTTGTTTGAAGTTCCTGATGTTCATATACCGCGATAGGTCATTAGATATATGAATTAACTACTCAGTAACATGATCGCAGAAAGATGCAAGATACCTTTGATCGAGAATTTCAGTGCCTCTTGATAGCTGGGACTTTCATATACTTTTCTTCTTACATCTGCCTTTTTGATGGCTCCATTCAATACAGAATTGTTTTAATAATAGATTTCAAAATATTGCAATTCAAAGTAAATAGTGAGGATTATGTATATGCAACATCTACCCCAAAATTTCTGTCAGGTGGATGGCCTTCTATCTCATCAGCCCAAAGGCTGGTTGGACCCTCAAATAGCACCACGAAAGTTTAAGCAGTTACAAGAAAACTGCAGCAACCAATGGCGGCGCCAAAATGAGGCGTGCTAGGCAAAATGAGGAGTGAAATAGTTTGCCATTGCTTTCCTCACTGGGCCAGAACGTGCTACTGCAGCACGACTGACCCTATGAGCAATACCTTTCATAACAATCAGACACACTACGTGTGTTCTGAATGTCATTACTCAGCACCATCCATACTCCAGCAGCCTCCATATTGTCGTAGCCATGGATAAGACTGGGACTTCGGTCGAAGCTACATGGCCTGTGCCAAAAGACAGATGCAATAGTACTGCATCCATCAAGAAATGGCAACACTAATTCTAAATCTATTTAAATATTTTTTAATAATAAAGAATGTTAAAGAATTTTTGTTTAACAGTATTTTGTCTGATTTTGAGTTTGAAGGCCAGCCCCGTGGTGTAGGAGAAGTGTTGCTGCCTCTTATCTAAAAGCCCCAGGTTCAAATTACAGCTAACCCTGAGATTTCAATTCTATTATGAGGATTAAAATAGGGTTCACTCAACGTCATGAGATCAGTTGAGGAGCTGTTGAACTGAAAGGCAACGGACCCGATCAAGAAATATGGCTGAAGATTTCACCCTGACCAAGTGCCATTCTAGTATCTGCAGGCCCTGTCCCAAATGAGCTGTTGTTATACTGGTGTGTCTTTTGGGTTTGAAGAGAAAATTATCCGCTGCAGTCACTATCCTGTTACTAATGACCTTTTCATCCTGTTTCCGCTTAGTCCTCTGAGTTTTAATTACCGTGTTGATAGGATGGTAGTAGGTCATGATAATGTAGGTACCTAGGTGTTAATATAAGGAATGATCTTCACTGTGGTAATCATTTTAAGGAGGTAGTTAAGAAAGATTACAGATCACTTCACATGGTACTGAGGGTATTTAGGTGTTGCAGTAAGGATGTAAAGGAGAGGGCATATAAGTCTCTGTTAAGAACCCAGGAAGAGTTTGATTCCAGTGTATGGGACCCACACCAGAACTACGAGGAAAGCAGCACGATTTGTTCTGGGCGACTTCCAACAAAGGAGTAGTGTGACGAAAATAATACGAACTTTGGGCTGGGAAGACTTGGGAGAAAGGAGACGAGACACTCGTTGAAGAGTTGATTGATTGATTACCTTTTCATCATTCAGAGGTGTAATTGTGTTCAGGTTAAGCAGGACGTGGCTCTGTCCAGCAGCATTAACAATCTATCTATCTATCTATCTATCTATCTATCTATCTATCTATCTATCTATCTATCTATCTATCTATCTATCTATCTATCTATCTATCTATCTGTACTGATCTGCATGTAGGGCTATCACCCAGGTGGCAAATTCACTGTAAATCGTTTTCCTCGTCTTTACTTTATTTGAAAGAAGCTGGAAATCTGTCGAATTTGCGATGGTAAATTATTCCAATTCTTAATTCGTCTTCCTATAAACTGAAAGTTATGATAGAAAGTTTTAAATTTTGGCAAGTTTACTGTCGGCGGAGCCCGTAAAATACTCCATAAGTTCGTACGTCGGACGGTTATGGAGGAATGATGATTTATTTTCGGATCTGAAACTAATTTGACAGACCAATTGCGTGGTCCCGCCTGCCCGAGAAGTGAATTCTCCGTTTCTAAACTATGTGTACTTGGATGGGGCTTGCCAATCTAACTGATGAGCCTCAATGGTACGTGGTATTACTAATATCCTGATTCAGCTCCATTGAGATTTGGATATTTCTTTCAGATATAGTATGATAATAATAACCCATTTAAGCTCAAATATAATTTTAAAATTCAATATACGTCATTATATGTAGAAAATTGTATAATATAAGGAAATGCATTAAATGAAAGTTTCCTAGTTGTAGAGATGTGGGCCGTTCTCAGCATAGGACGTCGGGCCTTAACGATAACAAGGGTAATCCTAAAAGTATACACATCAATATCAGTTACACTTGACAGAAAGAAATACAGTATATAACTGTCCAGTATTTGGTACAGCACGAAGCAAATCATCGCACACACAAGGTTACAGCATATTTTAAGCAGTACTCTCTGGGCTTTCCTTTGCAGCCAGGGTATAAGCACTGTCTTTCTTCTTTACTCCTTGATATGATTTGTTCTGAGTCATCAAATCTGACGTCACTGATACCACTTATGTATGCAGGGGCGTAGCCAAGGGGGGAAGAATAGGGTTACTGGAGGGGGGGGTTAGACACCCCCATGGAATTTTTACAAAAGGAAATGTACAGAAACTGACAATAAACAATTCAAAGTTGACTCAGTGGGTTGTCCCTTTAGAACATTCACAGAGACATAATTGTAAAACCACTACATCCCTTGGATCTATTTTCTAAGAAGCCTCGAAAGTTGGATTTTAGATTGTAATCTGAACATACTATTCGCTGTAAAACTGTTGACCTTCATCATATTGTTCTGTATTTTAATGTAAATTTTTAGTGTACTGCGGTCTAAATATCAACATAATTCACATGTATCAGTATCCTTATAATAATAATTAATGCATGTGCGCACCACGCACCTCGCATAAGCAACTTCATTATGTTCTGTCATCATTTTGTTCCTATAACACCCCCTCCCCCGCAATCAGTCAATCCTAGGTACACTACTGAATATATGTAATTATACGGAGATAATATTTACTTTTCTGTTGGTTTTTGGTTGATATTTAGCTTCATATACGGCGCCGTATATGCTCGCCTAAATTAGACAAAGTCCTGTGAATCTTTTCATGCAATTGTCTCCAAATCAACCATCTATTCACTAGGGTCATATACATGACACGTGTAAACAAGGCCCAGTACCACTTTCTCCCCCTTATACCGGTAGCATGCTTTCCTACCAACCAGTTACAATTACCTACGCCTCCCATGTAAGAACTTCAGGTCTTAAAAAGTCAAGGCTGGGAAATGCTCACCTCTTTCTTCAAACCTCTGTTCCCTCTTACCGTTGTTTTAAGAAGTGTTGGGTCAAGATTTGTTTCCATAAGTAGCAAGTTCTGTCTTTTCACTAAACAAACAGCACGTGTCCATTGTCATTATGCTACTAGTACTTCTGTCCTGTTTCGTCAAGACAATTTCCTGTGGTATTTTCTCAAACTATACCTGATGCTCTGTACCCAAGGTATCGAAGGTGCACCAATATGTCACGGTTAGTGAAGAAGTTATCGAAAAGTACACAGTTACTATTTGCATCCTCAGTGCAGACTATCACCACTGAACTGAGAAGTAAGTCATCCTACTATGTTTTGGGCCCTTACCACTATACAAGCTGAGTTTGAAACCGCATCAAACGATCCCACAAACAACCCATAATATTAGCTGAACCTCTATGATTGTCACTAATAATCGTCTTGAGAATATTATGACCACAGTATTTTACAATCACCTCTTCGACTCACAATTTTACAAAAATACCGAACTGTTGAAAATAAGAAATTATCATATTGGTGGTTATATGTCTTATCTTGAATCTACCATCATATTTCTGCTCACTTGCACTTGAAAATTAATAATACCCTTCAGCTTCAGGCACTTACTTCTAAGACATAGCATTATTCACGATTTACAATCACAGACCAATAGTTTCGTTCTGGTGTAATATTATAACTCGAGAGGAGCAGGAATTCGAAACTCGTCAATTATACAAAAAAGGGTCATTCTGCACATGTACATAACATCGAACGGTATCTTTCACTATGAACTCATAAATGTCATCGAATTCAGCTTTAGTTTCATTTGATACATTCTTCTTTGCTCCTGGTTACATTTTGCGGACTGTATGATGGATGGCTCTCTGTGCAATGGCTTTCAGATCTACTCAGGCAAAGTTGATATAATCACTCAAGGAGCGTACCGGTACATGAGATTAGGTCAGATAATCATTTTCACGGCCTTCATCAGATAGTGAATTTCAAGTGTTCACTGTACAACTTGAACTTTGATGGCCCTAGCAGCACCATCCGGTCTTTCATCATCATCCGTCCAAGCGTCAGTATTTGGTGGACATGCGACGACATGCATATTGAGACAGTCCTTCCTCAACTTCTGGATCATTGAGAATATTCACAATATGAAGCATGAGGGCAATAATTTTCTCTGCCATGAAGGTTTCAAAACCTAAGAGTCCATTGATAGAACAAACAACGCGCTCTTGGCCAAAAGATTCCACGAATTACGCTAACTATGATGCTTTGATAATTACCATTACTCGGATTGCTTTTCTGGATTTATACTACACCGTTACACACGCACACACAACTGAATCTTACTACTAAGACAGTCAACTACACTACTGAATCGGAACAAAAGGTAAGCTCAAGTCTGCATTGTTGAATTTGCAACGTACACTGTATTATTATTCCTATTTCGAGAAATCCATTGTTCACATTGTTCTGAGGCTCAAACTATGAAAGTTATAGAATACATAAAAGGAGAAACTATACACTATACATCAACAAAACAATCGAATGTTTACTGCTAGGATTATGGGTTATGTAGTAGGTTAATTTAAAGGAAACAATGTGGTACGGAAAAGACAATAAACACAAGTACCATGCTCCCTGTTGATAAATTAACATACTTTCTGCCAAAGCTGGCAACAGAAGAGTGCATATTTTAATATTCAATAATAACTTCATCAAATTATCAAACATGAGAATGAGTTCCATGCACTCAACTAAGACTCCGGACTGGAGTAGGGTGGTAATAAAAAAATATATAATATGTTTTATACGCATTCAATTTCGTTAAAGAGTTTTGGTGATAGCCGCCGTCATATTTATTACTACAGTCAGTAGAATACAGCTCAGAAGATCTATGGCACTTATCTCTCTTTAATTACTTTTGAAAGCTATTAAAAAGAGACATCCCTCTTGTTTCTCTCGCTCAACAGTTTTACTCAGAATATCCTCTCTAGTTTGTTTGCCAAGCTTCCAAAGTCAGTACTTCCGAAACAAAGCGACCTGTCCATGCAACAAATTAAAATCTGTAGGGAAACAGTAACGGAGGAGGTTCAAGCCAGATAAATTATTGCTAAAAAGTAGCTGTAACGAGGCAACTGGTTTTGTCTTAAAAGTCCAGTATCGAGGGAAATAGCCAGGCTGTTCTCCTGCACAGGACAGAGGCGTGACTGATATGCAGTGACTGCTAGTGGGAGTGGGTGGTGAGATTGTGTGATGGCGCTTCGAATAGGGGTGTCTGTCTATATTCCGGTATTGGGAACAACCACTTTCGGACTTCATAGAACACAATATGTTACTTGAATGACCTCCCAATCCATACATCAATGCTGAGCCTACTATTGTCCCTTGCACAACACAATATGTCGCTCTCCCATACTATACCGACCTTGTACGGGGGTGTCCATATAACAGTTCTGTACACACTGTTACTATACTTTTCTTTTAAGATAGCATGTTTCGAAACATACATGTAGGTACTTAGACACTGTCAATGATATTGTTTAGAAGGAAGATGCAATGTCCTAACTCACAAAACATCCTGAAATTGCCAAATTTATACCCATGTGTATCTCTGAAAACTATTCAGCCATAATTTTGAAATATTTGAAATATTCTGCAAAACGTTCGGCCTCGCCAAGGCTTTTATTGCACTAATTGTTTTGTTTTAATTGCACTCAGAGGTTATCGTTCGATCATAAGTTAATCAATTGTGTAGTCCATCTGGTGGCCATGATCTTTAAGGCGTCGTCTGTATGGTCTGACTTCGTGGTTAGCCGGTTCGAGTCCCGTTCGTAGAAAAAATGTTCGCCATCAGAATGTTGACGGGTGGTGGTGTACGATTTACAATCACCAGATTGCGTTCCAAAAGCCTGGATTCCATTTCTAAACTCTCCGCAGTGTTCATCTAGAGTAAGTGTATATGACGCTGTTCGTCCGTCGGATGGAGACGTAAAGCTTTGAGCAGACACCTTGGAGTTATTCAAGAGAAGTAGGCTACGTTCCGACACCGGGCTTCACCCTCTCCTTACCACATCATCATCATCATCATGATCCCACATCCAGACGCGCGTCAATTACAAAAATCTGCACCAGGCGAACCGAACATGCCCTCGGACATACCCCGCACTTAAGGCTATACGATAAATGAGTGACTGAGTGAGTATACATTACTTTATGGGATGAAAATCTGAAGATATCAATACTTTCTCTTTATAGTGTTTCATTTCCCCTTAATCAAGCTACTGCTGTGGATTCGGCTTTTTAAATTGTGCGGATAGTTACATCCGCCTAGAATTGAAAGGTCAGTCGCAAACAGATTTACTGGTACGTTGGCAATCACCTTTGAAAGGAATTATGGAATTCTGTTTCTCCCTGTCGCTATCGTAAACACATTAACAACGGTCTGTCTAGTCATGTTTCACCTTAAATTAGAGCACAAAAAGTCTCACAGAAGTTAAATTAGAAGCACAGTACTACACATAATCCAAGTTGTACAGCTGACAAACCATGCCTTCTATCAATATTTATGATCTTCTGCATAATGGATTTTGCCACCAATTTCTTCTACATGACAGTGCAAGGAAATGAAAGGAATACTAACAATATTGGCTGAAATAATCTCCAAGTGGTATTTCAAAATAAGCACTAGGAAGGCAGAGACGGAGACGAAAGACCCAAGGCCGAAATAGAGACCAATTTCGTTATCTCGGAAACACTGTCACCAGTGACAATAGAAGCAAGTATCCATAAAGTGAAGGAAAGAATAGCCATGGCAAGAAAGCCTCCCAAGGCAAAAGAACAGCAACTAAGCAGTTAGTAGCGGCACATAAACTATTAAAAAGGAAGGCATTTATGAAGAGATTTGTCTGGAGTTTACTTACATATGGATGTGGAAGTTAGATATCTAGCACAATCAAGACATTGAAATTGGAAGAAACGGAGATGTAGATGTGGAAAAGAGTGACTCGGACAAGGAGTCAGAATAAAAGTAAAACCCAGCTTTTTCGCGAAATAGATGAGAAATGAAGTCTCTTTAAAGAGATCCAAGATGGAAAACTAAAAATCTTGGGTCAGATTTTTTTTGCTATTTGTTTTACGTCGCACCGACACAGATAGGTCTTATGGCGACGATGGGGTAGGAAAGGCCTAGGAAGTGGAAGGAAGCGGCCGTGGTCTTAATTAAGCTACAGCCCCAGCATTTGCCTCGTGTGAAAATGGGAAACCACGGAAAACCATCTTCACGGCTGCCGACAGTGGGGCTCGAACTATCTCCCGATTACTGGATACTGGCCGCACTTAAGCGACTGCAGATATCGAGCTCGTTGGGTCAGATTTTTAGACTCGATGACTTCCTGTGCAACTTCTAAGAAAAACGTTGTTGGCAAAGACGAATAGGACGACGAAGAGAGTCCTCTCTCAGAATATTGACCATCAGAATGACCTTGCAGCTGTTATTTAGAGTTGAAGTGATCTATCAAGACAGAACTCTGTGGTTTCAGAGAAAAGGCTGATCCTTTAAAGTACTAATGAATGTATTTATCAATGTGAGCAGTTGACGCAGTGTAGAGTTACTAGATTTACATATAAATTGTTGGAATTTTGAAAATTGTATCCGGTGTGATGTTACAGGGTTATTTATGTAAAGCAGAAAACATTGTGTATACACAAAATAATACACGCACCTTTGCAGCTTGAATCTGCATTCATATGGACATAATTTGTATCACCGTTACGTGACACCGTACAAAGATAAAGCATCAGTTGAGACTCTGAAGATCCTTGACGTCACAACAAAAATTTGGCCGTAGGACTTCCCAAAGGTTCAGGTGCTAGTTTGAGGAACATGAGCTCTGATGATAACTGTTAACAGACGCTGGGTTCACGGAATCTTATCCTACAGAAGTTTTCAGTGTGTTTGTTTGAAGCTGTTGCATTTGAACAGCTTCAAATGCTATTGAACTCTCACATTGTCTAAGCGGTAAGCTCTTGTACATTCTTGTTCTTCAGGTGTCTTATCCTCACAGGAAGTTTCGTCTATCACGGAGTAAATTTTCCTATTTTGTGGTTACTATACCGTGGGTATATTAGTCGGCGATTCGACAACCAAGACAGTCTTCTCCAGCCACGTCCATGTTTCCCTTCTATACCGTCTTTTGTGATCAGTTATATCTGGCTGTATTTGTCATTTCGGAAGATGTGACATTACTGTTGTTATTGTAATTAGATTACATGTCTTTGAATGTTTTTTCCTTGTCTGATTGTAACATTTCTTGCGGCCATCATAGTTTGATGGCAAGGAATGATCACTAGTGCTGTTAGGTAATGTCAATGGTCGCTCGAGGTCTCACAACTTATGGGCGTGAAGTAGTTCCCACGGGGACTCAGCTTTACTCTCACTTGTATCAGGCCACTGTCTTTCGTCTTCTCTGTTCTACTTCCCTGAGTCTACTTTTATTCTCTTTTGACTCCATTTGTATTAGGTTTGTGAAGCCTAGCGAGTCTTCCATTTTACACCTTCGTCATCTCACCCCTTGCACTACAAAATACTTCCATTATTGGAAGGGTCAGAACTATTTCTCCCGTGATCAGTCATGAGAGAGTCTAATAAACAAATTATTTCTCCTCTTAAATAACGGTCAGTTCTTACCAACAGTGCTGGACAGAGACAAAGTGAGAGTTCAGTACCAATGGGGCTGGAAATGCGACTGAAGTATTATTATTATTATTATTATTATTATTATTATTATTATTATTATTATTATTATTATTATTATTAGCTGATGTACCCGTGATTCGCTACGGAATTCCACGTTGTATACAGAATTCTAGGTTAGCTCGTGTACACGTTGTGAGCAAGATTGTATTAAATTGCATGGCTCTAAACGTTACCCTAGAAACGTGATGGAGAAGTCACCAAACGTCTTTTCTTTTGTGAAGACTGGGTTAGGGAATCTTTATTTTAATTGTAGGCCCTCTTACCTACCATCAGTCACAATCAAGTCGGGGAGTTTTTATTATACTTACTCTCCACCTGCCTTTATACATCCTCAGAAAGGCTTAGTGGTCAGTACAATGACGTCAGTAGGAATGTCGCGATTAAAAGCAATGCTATCATATGAAATACTCGATCAAATTAAAAACCACACGTTTTATCACTTTTAACGAACAGTACTACGCTGCCGATTTAACAGTCCAAAGTTCCGGAGCTGGAATAACCAGACCGCAGGCAGCCGTGAGCCGTGAACACTCTTTAATTTCGGGTAGGCAGGGGGGAGGGGGAGGCTGAAGGCGGGGTGAGAGGGCGAATAATGTAGAGTCCCAGGGCAAAACTATGCCCTCTTACTCATCTGTTTAATAGGAGTTCCCGAGGAGTCGGAAAATCTCAATTCATTACACTGGCGGCGGAAAAATCTATCTGACTTGGAGGCGAATTTTTCCTCCAAGCCAGAGGAGAAACCCCTCTTCACTGCTAATTTGGTATACAATTAATGAAGAATTTAATAAAATGAAGAGGAAGAAGCTTTTCTTAAGAAACGGCTCTTTTCAGGGTTGAATTTTTGAGTTATTTAGTGAATTGTGGTGCCATAATTTGGAATAGGCCCAAATTGTAATTCTAGATCAGGTTTTACTACTACTAAGTGAGTCTGTGCCGTAAGTGTGCACACTGCACATTCAAAACACCGCGTCAAAGTATGGATCGAATATCTTGAATACTATGATAAACCAATGTGTTACGTGACAGTAGTATCAGAAAATGTATGAACCAGAGGAATGGCATGCTAAAAAAGAAATTTACTTAACTCCCCACCTATTTCCCGCCAATATTCAGGCAGACTGTTTTACATAGATGCGACATGAACTGAATATCACTCAGTAAAATTATGGGGGGGGGGGGGGTGGTATTGTGAGAGTCGAATCGAATAGATTTGACATGGGACACTGTGTATACTGAAGAACGCTTAATCCTTTCCCTTCTGGCCCATGTGCGATTAATTTGGACTGATATAGATTTGAGATCGCAGCACTGCCATAAAGTGTTGAAATCTAATCATTTGATTCACGAAAATATGCCTCATGGATGATACGGACTTGTTTGCGAAATTACAGATTTTACAGAAGTCTGAGAGATCGATCTGTGCCATCCAGGGCTCATTAAAGTTGAACATATCTATTTATTTGTTTTCGTAACTACGTTGATTACCTCACACTCTACTATTTTTTACGTCCGGTCCGATGAAGTATGCTCAAAAACACAATTACCGTCAGGCGAGTGCGGGGAGATGAACAGTTCAGTGTGAATTACTTGTGCATATACTGTGTATTACAACAGAATGAAACGTACAAATGGATTTAGGAAGAGCATGTTGAGTTATTTTTCTGCTGATTGGGAAATGTGAGGATCAGTGAGGATAGTCATTACCTGCTAGGCTGAGTAGCTCAGATGGTAGAGCGTTGGCCATCTGAGTTCCAGTTGGCTGATACGATCCCAGCTCGGTCCGGTCGTATTTGAAGGTGCCCAGATACGGCAGCCTCGTTTCGGTAGATATACTGGCACGTAAAACCATTATTATTATTATTATTATTATTATTATTATTATTATTATTATTATTATTATTATTATTATTATTATTAATTAGATGAAGGAAACAAGCAACTGTTGAAACCAAGAAGAAGTCGTGGGAATATTTCGGTAATGACCTGGAAAGGCTAAATCAAGCAGGAGGGAAACTTTTCTTGATGGCAATAAAGAATCTTGGAAAGTGAGGGAGAGATAAGGGTAATTCAGGTGAAATCATAATAGATCTCAGAGAATCTTTCGACAGTTAAAAGGAACATTTAGAAATCTTTTCAATGTAAAAGGAAATCCTTCTGGTGACGTCTCGAACAACTGAACTTATGGGAAGGAGGACAATGATGTTGGTGAAATTAAACTTGAGGAATTGGGAAGGATGGTAAATAAACTCCATTGCCGTAAGGCAAAAGGACTAGATGAAATAAGACATGAAATGATGAAATATAGTGGAAAGGCAGTGATAAAATGGTTTCATAGAGTAATAACGTATGCATGGCATGTTAGTAAGGTACCTTCTGATTGGATGAAAGCAGTGATTGCACCTATCTGTAAGCAAAGGAACAAGAAGGATTGTACTACAGTCCAGGTGTTAAATTGATCGGTATGCCAGGCAAGGTAATCTCTGGCATTTTGGATGGGAGGGTGCGATGAGTGGTTAAGGGTACATTTTTTGTAAAATACAGTGTGGTTTCAAACCACAGATGAGTTGCCAGGATCAGATTTTCAGTATGTAGCAGGTGACTGAAAAATGCTACGAGAGGAATATACAGTTATGTTTATGTTTCGTATACATAGAAAATGTATACGACAGGGTACCGAGCGAAAAGGTGTTCGCTGTACTGAGGGACTATGGGATTAAGGGCAGATATTTGAAAGCAATCAAAAATATTTATGTTGACAATTAGGCCGCAGTGAGAATTGATGGTAGAGGGTTAGACAAGGCTGTAATATTTCAGTTTTGTTGTTCGTAGTTTACACGGATCATCTACTGAAAAGCAGCAGGGCAGGGAAGGATTCAGTTAGGGGGAAATGTAGTAAACAGTTTGGCCTACGCCGACGACCCTAAAAGCTGAAAACCTGCAGTCTAATATTTTGGAACTTGAAAATAGGTTCAATGAGTATGGTGTGAATATTACCCTTTCTAAGACTAACTTGATATCAGTAGGTAAGAAACCTAAGAGAATTGAATATCAGGTTGGGAATGAAAAGGTGGAAGAGGTAAACTGTTTCAAGCATTTAGGATATATAATCTCGCAGGATGGTACTGTAGTAAGTGAGATTGAATCAAGGTGCAGCAAAGAGTTTGTAACAGTATTTTGTAAGCAGGAAGTCATTTCCCGGAAGAAACTATCTTTACACCGGTCTGTTTTCAGATAACTTTGCTTTACGGAAGGTGGACTCAGGATATCGAACTCATGTGTTAGAAGTAATTAACCGCAATGGTTAAGTTAATAAATTTAGAAGTAACATATATAAAAGTAGCGAGAATAATCGCTGGTACAAATAGGTGGGACAATGACAGGAGGGTACTCGGAATGAGGAGATAAATGCTAAGTTAGGAATGAATTCGGCTGATGAAGCTGTAGGCATAAACCGGCTTCGGTGGTTGGGTTATGCGAGGCGAATGGAGAAGGATAGGTAACCTATGAGTATAATGGACTTCTTCATGGAGGGTGAGAGAAGTAGAGGTAAACCAAGACGACGATGGTTAGATTCAGTTTCTAACGATATAAAAATAAGAGCTTCAGAACTAAACGAAGTCCCTGAGCTAGTAACGAATAGGGCATCAGCAATAAATTCTGAAAGGAAGTAGGCAAGAGTAGTTTTATCCTAGGAAGCATAGTCTAAATATTTAACAAGATGGAGAGAGATTCTCTAAATCATAGCGAGAAAGAATCGTGAGAAACGTGGTGAGATAAAATCCAAATAACTATAGAGGGATAATGTTCTTAGATTCATTAAGCAAGTTGTGCACAGGGATATTAGCGAAAACATTTATGAATTGAGCAGAGGGGTACTCGATCCTGTTGATCTTCAATCAGGTTTCGGAAACGGAATGAGGACAAATGATAATATAATGGTAGTAAAAGAAATGTATAAATACATGAAGAAAAGAGGCCAGACATACCTCGCTGCAATAGATTTAGGGAAAGCTTTTTATTCGGTGAGTAGGCGGGCTGTCATGCCAAGTTGGGGTAGACCAGAGTATCAGGGAAAGTGATAAGAGCAATCAAAAATACATATTCGGAATTTAAATGTTCTATGAACATTTATAAAGTAGTGTAAACTGTCATATATATACTATTTTATTGATTAATATCTTCCAATTAGAAGGCTATTAGAAAGGAACTTACCAAGCTCGATAGCTGCAGTCGCTTAAGTGCGGCCAGTATACAGTATTCGGGAGATTGTAGGTTCGAACCTCACTGTTGGCATCCCTGAAGATGGTTTTCCGTGGTTTCCCATTTTCACACCAGGCAAATGTTGAGGCTGTACCTTAATTAAGGCCACGGCTGCTTCCTTCCCACTCCTAGCCCTTCCCTGTCCCATTGTCGCCATAAGACCTATCTGAGTCGGTGCGACGTAAAGCAACTAGAAAAAAAAAAAGGAACTCCTCCATGTCTCTAGTATAAGGATATTCGAGCCTATTCATCGCTGACGTTTTCGTTCTATTGATATTAACACCTGTCAAGATACAAAATAGTATTAATGAGATAGAAAACTATTGTAATGAGTGAAATCTAAATACCAATCCACAGGAAAACAGAGTAATAGTGTATAAGAGTGTTGTTGTTGTTGTTGTTGTTGTTGTTGTTGTTGTTGATGATGATGATGATGTTTGTTTAAAGGGGCCTAACATCTAAGGTCATCGGCCCCTGTAAGAGTGTTGACAAGCGTTCTAAGAGTGAACTTTGGTGAATGGAGAAGATGAAGCTAGAAGTTTTAAAAAAATTAAATGTTTAGGGACGATTGTAAGCAACAATGGTGGATGACCAGAACAGATAAAAAGACCAACAAAGGGAGTAAGTGCCTTGGCTAGTATAACAACACTGGATAAAAAGATGCCTAACTAGGATATAAAGTAAAGAAAAAAATAATTAAGTAGTTAAAGCAAACGTATTGTTGCGGGCGAAATTTGGGGAGTAGGTAATGGAATTGTAGCTTTAGGTGTACTCCTTAGTAAATTTTCCAAAATAATTATGGGATTGCCAATCTGTACTGCAAATATTGGAGTGAGAATCGTGTGCGAAGGGACGAGTATACGAGAAGATATTGTAAAACGAATAATTAAGTATTGATTGACATTCAAAACGGACGGAAGAGGTGAAATTCTAGGCAGAGCATATTAGCACCAAATGAAACATCAAATTGAGAGCTACTGGGTGGGTGAGGTGAAGAAGCTACGAGAAGACATAGGAATGGGGTGCTGCTGGGAAATAAGCTTGCATAAGAAGGTAGTCCAAATAGTGAAAGACATAGAAAGACAAATAATAAGGATAGAATATAACAGCAAGAGAACGCAGAATTTTGCATAATTTTTTTTTCTACAGGCTTTACGTCTCACTAACACAGATAGGTCTTATGGCGACGATGGGATAGGAAAGGGCTAGGAGTTGGAAGGAAGTGGCAGTGGCCTTAATTAAGGTACATCCCCAGCATTAGCCTGATGTGAAAATGTGAAACCACGGAAAAACATCTTCTGGGCTGCCGACAGTAGGATTCGAACACGCTATCTCCCGGATACAAGCTCACTGCTGCGCGCTGCTAACCGCACGGCCAAACCGCCCGGGTTTTACAAAATAAGTGAACATCTATTTTATATAAATACACTTGTATGGGTCCGCTGTCTGTAAATTAGTCTTTTTTTTCAATTTCTCGTATATATATCCATTACAGGTCAACTCAAGACTGCATAAATGGTTTTTAGTTTTTGTGTCTGATTGCCTATCTGTCTGGCTGTCTGTTCCACCATGACGACGAAACAGCTGGATAGATCTCTTGTGGCCGGGCTGAGCGACTCAGACGGTGGCACTGGCCTCCTGGTTCAGTCCCGTGGTGTTTGAATGTGCTCAAATACGTCAGCTTCGTGTCGGTAAATTTTCTGACGTAAAAGTAATCCTGAGGGACACAATTTCGGCATCTCGACGTCTCCGAAAACCTTTAAAAGTAGTTAGTGTGACTATTTATTATTATTATTATTATTATTATTATTATTATTATTATTATTATTATTATTATTATTATTATTATTATTATTGATCTCGGCCAACCTTCATATTTAGAGTATAGGCTACTCATCCAGAAGCAGGTTTTGATATGCATATGATTTAAAATCGCTGGGTTTATAGGGAGATCGGACGAGTTATCTGATATTTTGTCATACACTATTGAATTTCTGTAAAATCTGTAGACTATGTGTGAAACGCCCCTTCATTTTAAATGTTGTCATCTACATAATTTCGCTTACTCTTCAAATGACGGAGAAAATTTAGGTTTTCTGCGGGTTTCATGCATTTCGTCGAGTGACGAACACTCTCACAGACTGACAACGAACCTACTGGTTATCATGGCAACGCCTCTGGCTGTTTGCCAGCAGGAAGAAACATAATGCCATCTTCGTAATCATTATTCTGGTAAACTCGTGGTTGTTCGTTAGGTAGATGGTGAGAGAGACGTCAAGATGCCAATTCTGCGGGATATTTGCGGAATATCGTTGAAGGTTACAATCACCTTCGAATAATACTAAGCATGGCTGTCAATATTTCAATAGAGTCGTAGACCGTAGCCCATTATTTCACACCGTAAGGTGTTTTCTGGCATTTGCTATAATTTTTATTGTATTTCTCTCCCGCTTTTGATTTCTGCGTTAATTTCTTGCCTCTTCCTTGCCCATTTACGATTAGGTAATAACACCAAAAATATATTTTTATCTGATTACCTTAGGATCCATGCGCTTAAATTGATCTTCTGTTACCGCTTTCTTAAATCCGTAACTCATATTATCAGATTTTAGTAAGGGGCATTTCATTTTTCCAATACATCTACATGGTATTTACATATTCGTCTGTCCTCAGTTATTATCTTTTTAATTAATATCAACTTTCTTAAATGTTTTACTTTCTTCCTTTTCTGTACGTATGCGAGTTCTCATCCCGAAAACTGGACTCTCTTTCCTTTGAGTGATACTATGCACTATTTCTTTCGTGCAGTTTTTTCGTTCGAAGTCTATGACTTAACCGATTAAGTCGCATAACTTACCGTTACCTGGAAGTTATTTAGAGTCAGTAGGTAGGTGGTGGCATTTTTGAGAGTTGATGCCTATTACTATGGCAACTAGAAAACGAGCTGCAGTTGGAAAATCTTCGTTTAAAGCTTAATAACACAAATACACGTCTAGGGCGTCTGAAAATGCTTCTGAACGTGAGACCAGTTTGCATTTGGTCGGATTTAGGAAGAAATTTTGTGGAACGATGCTGAAAGCAGGCCAGGTTCACCTCTCAGAGATAACTTCATTGAAAATCAAGGGCGTCTTGGGCAGCTTTTAATAAAGCTGCCACATAGTTATGCGAAAAATAAAGCAGTGTGTGAAAACTGTACAAGCATTTCACGCTATTCATGGTTTCTTACTCATTTCAACGTTTAAATGGAGGAGATACGAGAAAATATTATAGGACTAACTACATAGACCACTGAAAATTGTGCCTGATGGCGCAATCCGTTTGTCGATATGTAATACAGTTTAGCACCAGTTATCCTCGAAATGAATGTCTGCAATTATAAACGTTCATATATTTTCGTAGATCTATCTCTAAATATACCGTACACTGAAGTCGATTTTAAGCTATCTAGAAAGGGGGGACTGCCGTTATAAATAAGACTCCCAAAATCGATAGTGACTGTCAGTAGGAGTGGGATATACAATTGTAATCAAAGCTCCCCTCATCGACTGTGGCTGGCAGTAGGAATGGGGGCCTGCCATTATAACGGAAACTCCCCAACTCCACTGTAACTGGCATTAGTAAATGTTACCTACTCGATTTCACTGCCATTAGGGAATGGTGCCTGTAATTTTGGTCAAAACTCCCATACCCGATTGCGTACGTCAGTAGGCAAGGCTGCCTGCCATTATAAACACAGTTCCCCAACTAGATTGTGACTGATAGTAGACGAAGTGGTCTTCTATTATAATCGAAACTCCCCAACTCGAATGTGACTAGCAGTAGGAAAGATGATTTGTCGTTATAATGTGCACACCCCAGCTCGACTGTTACTAGCAGTAAGAAAGTGTGCCTCTCATTGTAATGAAGACACCCCAATACTATTGTAACCGGTAGTACGCAAGGGGGCCTGCTATTATAATGAAACCTGCCCATCTCGATTGCAGCTGGTAGTAGGCAACTGTGCCTGTCATTATAATCCAAACTTCTCAACTAGATTGTGAACTGCAGTAGGCAAGTGAGCCTGACTTTATAGTAGAAACTCCTGTACTCGATTGATTTTTACAAATTGCTTTATGTCGCACCGATACAGATAAAACCTTACTCACTGCTTGTACAGTAATTTACGTAGAAATCTGTATACAACGTAGAATACTGTAGAGAAGCACGGGTATATTTGCTAGTATGATAATAAGGATACGAATGTTAAGAAAAAGGGAAATGAGAAGTATAATTTGGTGGTTGATGGTACTGTACAAAAAAAAAGCGTTACGAGAAAAAATAACGAATATAAATATATTTTATGTAATGCACATGTGGAAGTGGCACATATGCTTAAAGACTCAAAAAACGAGAAATATCAGAGAGAAATATACAGATAGGAGGAAGATAGGTAAAATGAAAATGAACCTGAACTTTACACACTTCTTAGCTATTAAATAAAGAATGGAAGAAACCAGGACGAACAGCAAAATTATGTAACCATATCAGAGGAATATGGGAAAAGAAATCTAAAGAAGGTGAAAACAGAGAAAACTACACTTTCCAAGATAAAATTACACGTAGTTAAGGAAGAGGTATCCTGGACTTGATAACTTAGTTAAAGTCCGGGAAATACCTCAAGAGGAAAAGATACGTCTAAATAACGTTCGTAGAATAAGCACGGTAGCAGTAAATTATGGTTTAATAATGTAATACTAAAAAATACTACTACGATTGGATGTGATTTCGATTATTGCAATGATTTATTCATGGCTTTTGAGATTTTAGTATAAATATAGTACAAGGTGCTGTAAGAAATATTTCATCAATTGTGTGCACAAATAAATGTATGAATATAATTGTGCAGAATATTTAACTATCTAATTACATCTACGTAAGTATATTGCTGCAAAAATCTGTTTAAATCTGTTTAAAATTAATTTATCCTCGCACTCCAACAACTCAGATAAATATATGTTATAATAACGTTTATTTTGGCGAACTATACTTCTTATAATCCGTTTTACTAAAGCTTGTAGATGGAATAATCACCTCGCGAGATAACGATCGAACTATCACTATTAACAAGTTAACTTGCGATCAGAACGATGCAAAGATGAGACTTGCGATGCTTGAATACGATTTTAGACTTATTTTGCTTTATTTCTCCATTTATTTACTGAAAGGATCACACTTAAGGTGGGGAAAACAATAAAGAACTAAAATGAGTCTAGCAGAAAGGTCCATCATATTTAAACAAAATCATATCTTTTGGGTCTTTCCTCAGGTTTCTGTAGCTTTTGATCTGTACTATAGCTGTTGGGGGTTTTCCTTGGGCTAGATGTTTTCTTCATGAGCCTTATTTTCGTGCTTCTGGGTAAGAGACTGACCTTCTGTTAATCGGCTAAGGCAACGGATTTTCAGGTACAATTACTGAAAGACCGGGCGAGTTGCCGTGCGGTTCTAATCGCACTGTCACCAGTCCTGAAGGTGGTTTTCCGTGGTTTCAAATTTTCACACCAGGCAAATGCTGGGGCTGTATACCTTACTTAAGTCCACGGCCGCTTCCTTCCAACTCCTAGGCGTTCCTTATCCCATCGTCGCCATAAGACCTATCTGTGTCGGTGCGACGTAAAGCCACTAGCAATTACTGAAAGGAAAATTCGAAATTATAACATAGTTGCTTAATGATTACGATTAACTGTTTGAAAATAATTTTCATTTGAGGAGTGGCTGTTCAAAAGGTGCTACTTCCACCTCAAAATAAAAAAATTAGTACTTATTCGGTATGCATTGCAGTATATTAATACTATCGAAGGTCATGGGCAATTCAGACAAAAAAGTAATTCTTTAAAATTTGTACCATACACGATTATGGTACGTTCCATGTGCCTTTTCTTATATGTTTTATGCGTTTTACCCCCACAAATTTCTATGATGAACATACACTCCTCATTTATAAGCATGAATCCGTGACGATCTAGTAGAACACTGAAAAATGTGAGATAAGAACTAAATACTTGTACAAAAACGAATCTGCTGTTTGAATTCTGTACTGTATGATATGGAAAATGTTCTTAAGAATTTTTATTTCAGACTCGTAAGTATATTTGGATGCCCGACTCTTTGGCCGAATGGTCAGCATAGTGTCCTTAGGCTCCCGGGTTCGATTCTCGGCCGGGAGTTTCTCTACCCCGGAGACTGGGTGACATTACACATTTTCGCATACGCGCAATATATCACACTATCAACTACCACGGAAGCACGCAGTAGTGTACTCAGTCCTTCCGCATAGCGTTGGGGTCAGGAAGGGAATCCGGCCTTTGAAAGAGGGCTTAGTGCAAATTGGTACAGACCCCAAATGTGGAAAGAATGCCAGGAAGGAAAATCTCTTAAGTATATTTGCGTGGACTGATAACAAATGTGTCAGAAGACAAATCTGTTATATAATCTTTATTCTGTATGTCATTCACAGCGATATTGAGAAAAGGAGAAGGATTCAACTGATAAAATTAGTACCAGTTATAGATTTCTGTGCATTCTCTACAAGAAAAATACAATGAACCTCTCATGCCCGTGAATTTTGTACTTTCTTAAAGAAAAAATGGTTTCTGTGAGCGAAGTTATTGTCTCATCGCCAGGATGACGTTAGTACACAGTTATATACATCGGCAAGATTTGGAACTACGTAGATCCTTGCCTTTCAACTGGTACCACATATTGGTTATAAGAATAATGCAACGTTAATCATCATACTGTTTAGTAAAAAGTGATAACTATCAGTAAAATAAATCGGTCATTCTTTCCCTTCTGAGCTATGAAAACACTTTATCTCCGTCGGTAAGCACAAAACCAAACAGTCTGTCTGTGAACGTGGTCGTTAAGGCGTTAAGTGCACGGTGTTACACGGTCGTTTTCCGACTCGAATCCCGTTGGTTGAAAAAATGTTACCATCGGAATGTTAGCGTGAAAGGTAAGGGTACGTTAGATTGCGTGCCAAAAGCCTGGATTAAATTACAAACTTCTCCGCAGTGCTCATATGGAGTGAGGTCATCTCTCTTATCTATCTCTCTGTATAAAATTTTTAATTCTCTCTGACATTCACAGCGATATTGAGAAAACGAGGAGGATTTAACAGCTGCAATTGGTCCCAGGTGTAGACTTCTACGTCTTCTTTACAAAAAATAATGTAATGATTCTCTTACGACCACTACCTTTGTACTTTTCTGAAGAAAAATGTGTTCCCATCAGCGAAGTTATTGTCTCATCGCCATGATGACGTTGGTACACAGCTATATCTATCGGTATGTTCTCGAATTGCGTCAGGCATCGTTTACTCTCCACATATACCGGGTGGTTCACCGCCCCCTTCTTTGTTTGGAGGTAGGTAACCCAACTAACGTGTATATCATAGTCATCCGGAAAACATCAGTACCTGCTTCTTTATGGTCTTAGTACAACCCTACCGTTTATATAATGCTAGCGATTATGGTAAAAATCATTAACGGTGGTGTTATTTTTATTACTTAAACTATAATGAATGTGTAAAACGATCACAGCTGCGAATAACACTATCTTACGTTTGGACAGAAAATGTCTATAAGGACTACAACGTACTATCAATGCATCGCTATTGCGATAGCTAAGGTGGCTAAATCACGCGTTCCTTCAGTTGCATCAGTCATGCTATGAGGTAATAGGTCCGTTTCATAGGGTGGCACACGTTTTTTCGATTAACGCCGTTTACAGTGGCTGTAATATGACAGAATATTATCCTTTTAGCGAGATTAGCTGCCACCCCCGGAGGTCCGGGGTCGATTCCCGGCTCTACCCCGAAATTCGAAAAGTGGTACGAGTGCTGCAACAGAGTCCACTCACACTCAGCCTCGGGAGGTCAACTGAATAGAGGGGGGTTCGATTCCTACCTCAGCCATCCTCGAAGTGGTCTTCCACTTCCACTTCTCCTCGCAAATGCGGGCATGGTACCTAACTTAAGGCCACGGCTGCCTCCTTCCCTCTACCTTGTCTATCCTTTCCGATCTTCCCATCCCTCCTACGAGGCCCCTGTTCAGCATAGCAGGTGAGGCCGCCTGGGCGAGGCACTGCTCCTCCTCCCCAGCTGTATCCCCCAACCCAAAGTCTCAAGCTCCAGAACACGTCCCCTGAGGCGGTACAGGTGAGATACCTCGCTGAGGCCGAAGGAAAACCCAATCCTGAAGGGCAAACAGACTAAGAAAGAAGAAAGGAAGAAAGAACGGTATCATCCTCTTCCAAAGAGTGAATTTTTACTTGATCCTGAAAAGGACCATTTTTATCCGATGTTACATAGCCAGGTTGGACTGCGACATGATCGTCTGTAGGTAGGAAGTAAGGTGCCGTGCATATTCAGAGTAACAAGTGTTCGAAATGTTGACCACTTTACAGTGTTCATTTAACTTTTTACTATTACGGAGCATGTGGCATACATATTAATTCGACCATACTTTTCCATACTCGTAAATGAACAACAATTCAACATACTCCTCATAGGAATACATCGTGGAGAAATTAATTCATGCTGTGATATGATCTGGTAGGTTGTTGTTGTTGGAGTCATCAGTCCATAGACTGGTTTGATGCAGCTCTCCATGCCACCCTATCCTGTGCAAACCTTTTCATTTCTACGTAACTATTGCATCCTACATCTGCTCTAATCTGCTTGTCATATTCATATCTTGGTCTACCCCTACCGTTCTTACCCCCTACACTTCCTTCAAAAACCAACTGAACAAGTCCTGGGTGTCTTAAGATGTGTCCTATCATTCTATCTCTTCTTCTCGTCAAATTTAGCCAAATCGATCTCCTCTCACCAATTCGATTCAGTATCTCTTCATTCGTGATTCGATCTATCCATCTCACCTTCAGCATTCTTCTGTAACACCACATTTCAAAAGCTTCTATTCTCTTTCTTTCTGAGCCAGTTATCGTCCATGTTTCACTTCCATACAATGCCACGCTCCACACGAAAGTCTTCAAAAACATCTTTCTAATTCCGATATCAATGTTTGAAGTGAGCAAATTTCTTTTCTTAAGAAAGCTCTTCCTTGCTTGTGCTAGTCTGCATTTTATGTCCTCCTTACTTCTGCCATCGTTAGTTATTTTACTACCCAAGTAACAATATTCATCTACTTCCTTTAAGACTTCATTTCCTAATCTAATATTTCCTGCATCACCTGCCTTCGTTCGACTGCACTCCATTACTTTTGTTTTGGACTTATTTATTTTCATCTTGTACTCCTTACCCAAGACTTCATCCATACCATTCAGCAACTTCTCGAGATCTTCTGCAGTCTCAGATAAAATAACAATATCATCGGCAAATCTCAAGGTTTTGATTTCCTCTCCTTGGACTGTGATTCCCTTTCCAAATTTCTCTTTGATTTCCTTTACTGCCTGTTCTATGTAAACATTGAAAAGGAGAGGGGACAAACTGCAGCCTTGCCTCACTCCTTTCTGGATTGCTGCTTCTTTTTCAAAGCCCTCGATTCTTATCACTGCAGACTGATTTTTATACAGATTGTAGATAATTCTTCGTTCTCGGTATCTGATCCCAATCACCTTTAGAATCTTAAATAGCTTGGTCCAATCAACATTATCGAATGCCTTTTCTAGATCTACAAATGCCATGTACGTGGGCTTGTCCTTCTTGATTCGATCCTCTAAGATCAGACGTAAAGTCTGGATAGCTTCACGTGTTCCTACATTTCTTCTGAAGCCAAATTGATCTTCTCCCAACTCAGCTTCAACTTGTTCTTCCATTCTTCTGTAAATAATACGTGTTAAAATTTTGCAGGCATGAGATACTAAACTAATGGTGCGGTAGTTTTCACACCTGTCAGCACCGGCTTTCTTGGGAATAGGTATAACAACATTCTGCTGAAAATCGGATGGGACTTCTCCTGTCTCATACATCTTGCAGACTAAATGAAATAACCTTGCCATGCTGGTTTCTCCTAAGGCAGTCAGTAATTCAGATGGAATGTCATCAATTCCAGGTGCCTTGTTCCTATTGAGGTCACTCACAGCTCTGTCAAACTCTGACCTCAAAATTGGGTCTCCCTTTTCATCAGCATCAACAGCCTCTTCATGTTCCAGAACCAAATTATCTACATCTTTACCTTGATACAACTGTTGGATATGCTCCTGCCATCTTTCTGCTTTGTCTTCTTTCCCTAGGAGTGGTTTTCTATCTGAGCTCTTAATATTCATAGACCTAGATTTCCTTTCTCCAAAGGTTTCCTTGATTTTCCTGTATGCAGCATCTACCTTTCCCAGGACCATACAGCCTTCGACATCCTTGCATTTCTCCTTCAGCCATTCTTCCTTAGCTGCCTTGCACTTTCTATCCACTTCATTCTTTAATCGCCTGTGTTCTTTTCTGCCCTCTTCATTTCTAGCATTCTTGTATTTTCGTCGTTCATCAATCAGGTCTAGTATCTCCTGAGTTATCCACTGATTCTTAGTTGATCTTTTCTTCCTTCCTAACATTTCTTCAGCAGCCCTACTGACTTCATTTCTCATGACTCTCCACTCTTCCTCTATAGTGTTTCCTTCAGCCTTTTCATTTAGTCCTTGTGCAACATGTTCCTTGAAACAATCCCTCACATTCTTTTCTTTCAACTTGTCTAGATCCCATCTTTTTGCATTCTTTCCTTTCTTCAATTTCTTCAACTTCAGATGGCATTTCATGACCAACAAGTTGTGGTCAGAGTCCACGTCTGCTCCTGGGAAAGTTTTGCAATCCAACACCTGGTTTCTGAATCTCTGCCTAATCATAATGAAGTCTATTTGATACCTTCCAATGTCTCCAGGTCTCGTCCACGTACACAGCCGTCGTTTGTGGTGTTTGAACCAAGTATTGGCAAGGACTAAATTATGATCAGTGCAGAATTCAACCAGACGACTTCCTCTTTCGTTCCTTCGTCCCAATCCAAATTCTCCTACTATACTACCTTGTCTTCCTTGGCCTACCACTGCATTCCAGTCTCCCATCACAATTAGATTCTCGTCACCTTTTACGTATTGTATTAAATCTTCTATCTCCTCATATATTCTTTCGATTTCATCATCCGCTGAACTAGTAGGCATATAGACCTGCACTATTGTGGTGGGCATTGGTTTGGTGTCTATCTTGACGACAATAATTCTTTCACTATGCTGGTCGTAGTAGCTTACCCGCTGCCCTATTTTCTTATTCATTATTAAACCAACTGCATTTCCTCTGTTTGATTTTGTGTTGATAATTCGGTAGTCGCCTGACCAAAAATCTTGTTCTTCCTGCCAACGTACTTCACTTATGCCAACTACATCTAACTTTAGCCTATCCATCGCCCTTTTCAGATTCTCTAACCTACCACAACGATTCAAACTTCTAACATTCCACGCTCCGACTCGCAGAATGTCAGTATCCATCTTCCTGATGATCGCCCCTTCTCGTGTAGTCCCCACCCGGAGATCCGAATGGGGGACTAGTTTACCTCCGGAATATTTTACCCGGGAGGAAGCCATCATCAGTACATCATTCATACAGAGAGAGCTGCATGTCCTCGGGAGTTAGTTACGGCTGTAGTTTCCCGTTGCTTTCAGCCGTGTAGCAGTATCAACACAGCTAAGCCATGTTGAGTATTATTACAAGGCCGTGTCAGTCAATCATCCAGACTGCCGCCCTTGCAACTACCGAAAGGCTGCTACCGCCCTTTCGATGAACCATTCATTAGTCTGGTCTCTCAACAGATACCCATCCGATATGGTTGCACCTGCGGCTCGGCTATCTGCATCATTGGGACACGCAAGCCTCCCCACCGCGGCAAGGTCACATGGTTCGCAGAGGAGGATCTGGTAGGTGTGGATTATTATTTGCCTTCGTTGGACTCAAGAGGTTGTGGATACGAATCCTATGCTGTCCATCCTGAAAATGCTTTTCCTCTGTTTCCAATTTTTCTTCACCAGAAAAATGCTGGGACGGTACCGTAGTAAAAGACCAGGGCCGATTTTTTTTCTCAGTCCTTTCTCCACCCATCCTTAAGAGAAAGATGCCAAATCAGAACTCAGCCAGTAGCAAGAAATGTTGATTATTATTGTAACCCTGCCAAAATGGAGCACCTCTATCGTTCAAAATATACCGAGCTCGAAAGCTGCAGTCGCTTAAGTGCGGCCAGTATCCAGTATTCGGGAGATTGTAGGTTCTAACCCCACTGTCGGCATCCCTAAAAATGGTTTTCCGTGGTCTCCCGTTTTCACACCAGGAAAATGCTGAGGCTGTACCTTAATTAAGACCACGGCCACTTCCTTCCCACTCCTAGCCCTTCCCTGTCCCATCGTCGCCATAAGACCTATCTGAGTCGGTGCGACGTGAAGCAACTAGCGTTCAAAGTATTTGAACCGTGCTGGATTCGAACCACTATGCTGCCGGTACTCATACACCTTGCACTCCGAGCCTTAACCGATACAGCCACGAAGTCAACATACATGCTGTCTGCTCGAGGTTTAGCACTTAAGCATGCCTGTTCCATCTTCAATGAAGTTTTAAAGTGTTCATTTAACATCTTTAAATTACAGAGCACGTGGCATAACCTATTAATTCAATCGTATTCCGGGTACTTGTGTTATTTCGAAGTGCAATAAATCACATGTTTGCAGAATGGTCCTTAGTATTTGGCGCGGAATTTTGCATTGTAGTTTTTCCTTTGCTTGTTCCATGGATCAATTTTCAGGGATGACACACAGGTAGAGAAGAGCCTTATTGACCATAAGAAGAAATTTCAAGTTATTTCGTGTTCATAAAACTAAATTATCAAGATCGTTAGGTTATACGCGTTATTTGGGTTGCCTATCTCCGATAAATAAGGGGCTGGTGAACCAACCGGTATATTGAGAAAACGCTAACGTTTGACAAACATGAACTGGTACAAGGTATCGGTTGCAAGAACAATGCAGGAATGACCATAATTGTTGAACTGTTTAGTGAAAAATACTCTCTTTCATTGAATTGAATGAATAATTTTTGTCCATTCTGGAATATGAAAACAGAGTACCGGTATCTCTATCTATAAGCAGACACCAAAGCAGTCCGTCTGGTGGTCGTGAGAGTGCAATTGTGAAGCTATTGTATCAGACCGTCCTTCGAGAATATTTTTACCATCGGAATGTTGGCTAGGAGGGTAGGGGAGATGATGGCATACAATTTCTGATCACTAGATTGCGTACTAAAAGCCTGAATTAAATGGCAAACCTGTACGCAGTGCTGATATTTAGTGAGGGCATATTACGCTGTTGATGGTGATTCGTCCATGCGATGGAGACGTAACTCTTCAGTAGACCCCTTGGTGCTCTTCGACATTAGTAGGCTCTGCGTCAGCCCCAGACTTCACCCTCTCTATTCCTGCTATCATATATGACGTCATTTATTTTAATTCTCCATCATCAAAGACAAATTTCGTGTGTTAAATCAATTTGCGTTTAAATGCAGCGCACCAAAACTCCGCAAGGTAGACGAAAATAGTAAAGAAAGGCAAAATAGATTAAAATGAAATAAAGATAAAATGTTACAGAGAGAAAAATTGAAGCCAAAACGATGCGTTTGAAGAAAGACGAAATGAGTAAAGTTACAGGATAGACATAGATATGATTATAAACTCGCAGGGCTCTAAGTGTAACATAAGAATGTCAGAAGATGCGGAATAAATGAGATAGAATGAGTTAATCATACGGGACGAGGCAGCATGGCTCCCCTTCACGGTCTTTCAACATTAGGCCAGCTATTTATAACGAACAACAAATCACTTTTCCCTAGAAATGTGATCTTGCTTGGTGCAGGCTTTAGACAGTGTCTGGCAGTAATTCGTCTCTGTTACCGAACAGGTGTTACCCAGTCAAATCTTAAATATTCGACTGTACTGTCCAAGATAAAGAATTAAACTCAGTGAATGGCTTCTAAAACTCGAAAACCGGGTACTCGGTCAAATGGCAGTATTGCGATTCTTCAAAACAGTATTTTGGGAAATATTGTACGAGATAGGTTTGGTTCTTCGTTTTGTCGAAGTCAGAGTTCAATTTTTCCAAAGTAACAATTTTATTGCTCGAGAAACCAGCAAGTTAACATCATAAACCGACAGGTTCCGAATAGTTTTGTAGGTGATCAAACAACGTAGGCCTACATTATAATTGACTCCATCATGTTAATGGAGTTAATAAAGCTGGTTTGTGCAATAGAACGAGATTGAATTTACGGAAGCTAGACAAAAATATCGTGCATGAAGAATATGAGACGGACTCGGCTTCTGGGAGAAAGTGCTTTAATCCAACAATAGACATATTACCTGTGGATCCAGGTACACTATTAGTTCTTAAATTGAGTCAATTTCCTCTAAATTTAGCCTTCTCTGTCACAATGTGTAAGACACCAGCATATACATTAAAGTTGGGATATATCTCCCCACTCCCGTGTTTTGGACAGTTGTATGTTGCTTTCTCAAGATTACGCAGATCCATAAATGTCCAAGTACAACTCCGAGCTACAACTACACGCAATAGAGTTTGTGACGAAATACTACAATACCTGTTATATTCCATTTGAATGGGGCACAAAACCTGGAATGTATAACTTTTATTCATAAGGTATATTAATAGTCCATTTAGAATTTCCAATTACTTTATAGATAGTAATTTCGATTGTCGAAGGCAGGCTTACGTACTATTGTATAATATACTTCTAAACTTATAATCATTCAAATATATAAGTATGCCAGAACTTAAAATACTAAGACAATAGACTTAATGCTTTCCGTATTTTGTACTTTTACAATGCGAATATAAGGCTCCAGTGACATATTTTTATTATTAACTTGGCCTAGAGTGTAAATAATCGAATATCGGCGCAAACGTCATTAAAAGCATTACAAATAAAGCATATTTCTCAGCAAAATTAAAATTCTCATTTATTTTCCTCTATATTCACAATGAAACATTTTAAGACGGCACAATTTTTATGGGTAAAATTCAATTGTTTTATTTTGCAAATGTTTGATTTTATGGTTTGAATTTTTGAAAACCTGTACGTGCTGTGTATATTTGTGAAGTTCCTTTCATATTTTGGGGGTGCGGTTGGTGGGATTGAACTCCCATAACGCCCCTGTGCGTATGGAATAGCCAGTAAGAATTCTACCTGATAATTAGCTGGAATGACCATGGTGTTTATTAGCGGCTGGTGGTGTTAAGCGAGGTGATATGGGATCATCAATGAATAAGGAGAATGTGTATGTGAGGACTTAACATAAAGTAGAAGAACTCTCTCAACACCATCTGAAGGTACCGGTAGTTCTATATAAGAATAATGTTCAGGTATAGAAGGCGACTAATACTGGCGAATTACTGAAATTTACCTATGAAAATAAAGACATTTACAAAATGATATAAACTTTGAAAGCTAGAAGAGCAGTTGGGATTGATAGGATTTCTATGGATATATTAAAGGCAACTGGTTGGGATACATTGAAATATCTGAAATACTTACCTGATTACTATTTGCATGAAGGAGCGATACGTACCGAAAGAACGGAGAGTTGCAATAGTAGCCCCGGTTTACATGGGAAAGGGTGATAAACGTCAAGCGGGTTATTACATGCTATTCAGCTTGAGATTTGTTGTTTGTAAGCTCTAGGAAAGCATTCTTTATGATTATATTAGACATGTTTGCGAAATTACTAATTGGTTCAACAGAAGGCAGTTCGAGTTTACGAAAGGTTTTTCCACTGAGGCTCAACTTGTAGGATTCCAGCAAGATATGGCTGTTCTTTTAGATTCAGGAGGTCAAATGGACTGTGCCGCTACTGACCTATGAGAGGCTTTTAATAGGATAGATAATGGGAGGTCCGCCTCTGTGGTGTAGTGGTTAGCGTGATTAGCTGCCATCCCCGGAGGTCCGGGTTCGATTCCCGGCTCTGCCACGAAATTTGAAAAGTGGTACGAGGGCTGGAACGGGGTCCACTCAGCCTCGGGAGGTCAACTGAGTAGAGGTGAGTTCGATTCCCACCTCAGCCATCCTGGAAGTGGTTTTCCGTGGTTCCCACTTCTCCTCCAGGCGAATGCCGGGATGGTACCTAACTTAAGGCCACGACCGCTTCCTTCCCTCTTCCTTGCCTGTCCCATCCAATCTTCCTGTCCCTCCATAAGGCCCCTCCTCAGCATAGCAGGTGAGGCCGCCTGGGCGAGGTACTGGTCATTCTCCCCAGTTGTATCCCCTGGTCCAAGGTCCAGGACACCGTCCTTGAGGCGGTAGAGGTGGGATCCCTCGCTAAGTCCAAGGGAAAACCGAACCTGGAGGGTAAACAGATGATGATGATGATATAATGGGAGATTACTGAAAAAATGAAGGTTGAATGGGTACCTACATTTCTAGTAAATAGAAGAGTAAGTGAAATGTTATTTGATCCTGTAATGATTAAGAGGGAGTCCCACACGGCAGTATTATTGGACCATTATGATTTCTTATATATGTATATACGATATGATAGGGAAACTACCTCACTCCTCATTTCCCTAGTACGCCTCTTCAGTGATGCCTAGGCCATCTATGACAGCTGATGGCAGAGCTGCTAAGGATCCAACCAGCCTTAGGGCTGAAGACTGAACATACACATACACGATATGATTAAATAGCTGAAATCACAGCTAAGGCTACCTCCAGTGAGTGGGGGACGCAGACGAAGAATACACCCACGGTAACCTCTGCCTGTCGTAACAGGCGACTAAAACGGGCTACCAAGGGATGATTGAATTAGAACCATGAAACTACTTGTGATTAGAACCATCACGCGGGGAACACTATGGGTCGCCTTTACTTGCCAATAGTGCCACTATGTTGGGTACACAATAGGTTTGTAATTAGTAGCAGCAGAGAGTGGTTCACTGTGGATTTACAGTACCACTATATGCGGAACATTGTCTGTGATTAGTACCCACTACATGAAGAACACCACGGGAATACCGGCCGCCGTGATTAGTACAAGCCGGCCACGTGGTATAGGGGTAGCGTGCCTGTCTCTTACCCGGAGGTCCTGGGTTCGATTCCCGGCCAGGTCAGGAATTTTTACCTGGACCTGAAGGCTGGTTCGAGGTTCACTCAGCCTACGTGATTAGAATTGAGGAGCTATCTGACGGTGAGATAGCGGCCCCGGTCTAGAAAGCCAATAATAACGACCGAGAGGATTCGTCGTGCTGACCACACGACACCTCGTAATCTGCAGACCTTCGGGCTGAGCAGCGGTCGCTTGGTAGGCCAAGCCCCTTCAAGGGCTGTAGTGCCATGGGGTTTGGGTGATTAGTACACCTATGTGAGGAACACCGTTGGTTTTGGGTTGCCTATGAACAGCGCCATTATGTGAGAAAAACCATAGGTCTGCGTTACCTGTGCGACTTCCAATACTTGTGAGTAGTGCCATAATGTGTTGGTTACCGTGAGTCTACGCTACTTTTGATCAGTGCCGCTACATGAGAAATACCATGGTTCTACTTCACTAGCGATAAGTAAGTTACCATTATGAGGGGCCGTTGACCTGGATTTTGGACCCTTTTATACAACAAACAACATCGATTCTGGATTGTGCTTTGGAACGGGTCCCTTGTTCAGTAATACCACTAAGATAGTTTCTGAGAAGGTCAGGTTTTGCGGGTGGGATCCACTGATGGTTTTGAGCTCGTATTCATGTATCATCGTCGTATTTTTCAATTATAGTAAGTGGATCGATTTTGGAATTATTTTTATCTTCCAGTATTGTGAGCAGGAGCTGCTGATTATTTTAAATTCATATTCATCCAAAGGCGTTTATGTTGACAATTGTGCTGCAGTGAGAATTGATCGTAGAATGAGTACTTGGTTCAGGGTACTTGCAGGGGTTAGACAAGGCTGTAATATTTCACCTTTGTTGTTCGTGGTTTTTATGGATCATCTGCTGAAAGGTATAAAGTGGCAGGGAGGGATTCAGTTAGCAGGAAATGTAGTAAACAGTCAGGCCTATGCTGACGACTTGGTCTTAAGGGAAGATTGTGCCGAAAGATTGCAGTCTAATATGCTGGAACTTGAAAATAGGTGCAATGAGAATGTTACGAAAATTAACCTTTCAGAGAGTAAATTTATGTCAGTAGGTAAGAAATCCAAGAAAACTGAATGTCAGATTGGTGATACAAAGCTAGAACAGGTCGATAATTTCAAGTAGGCCTACTTAGGATGTGTGTTCTCCCAGGATGGTAATATAGTAGTGAGATTGAATCAAGTTGTAGTAAAGCTAATGCAGTGGCCTCGCAGTTGCGATCAACAGTATTCTGTAAGAAGGAAGTCAGCTCCCGGACGAAACTATCTTTACATCGGGTTGTTTTCAGACCAACTTTACTTTACGGGGGCGAGAGCTGGGTGGACTCAGGATATCGTATTCATAAGTTAGAAGTAACATACATAAAGTAGCGAGAATGATTGCTGGTACAAACAGATGGAAACAATGACAGGAGGGTACTCGGGACGAGGAGATAAAAGTTAAGTTAGGAATGAACTCAATGGATGAAGGTGTACGCATAAACCGGCTTCAGTGGTGGGGCCATTCGGGGCGAATGGAGGAGGATAGGTTGCCTAGGGGAATAATAGACTCTGTTATGGAGGGTAAGAGAAGTAGTGGGAGACCAAGACGACGATGGTTAGGCAAAGTTTATAACGATTTAATGATAAGAGGTATGGAGCTAAATGAGCCCACAGTACTAATTACAAATGGAGGATTGTGGCGATGTTTAGTAAATTCACAGAGACTTTCAGACTGAACGCTGAAAGGCATAGCGGTCTATAATGATTATGTATTCATCCATTCATTCTTCATCGTCACGTTTTGAATTCTGGTCAGTGGATAAATTTTGGACTTTCAAATTATTATTACATTTCGTCTTATTTCGTACCATTAGGGTCCGATGACCTAAATGTTAGGCCGCTTTAAGCAACAAGCATTATCATCATCATCATCAGCTAAGGCTATTTGCGAATGATGTTATACCGTATAGAGTAGTAAATAAGTTACGGGATTGCGAACGTCTACAAAAAGACCTCGACAATGTTGTGAGATGGACAGCAAGCAATGGCGTGATGGTAAACAGTATTATAATAATTTCGTGTGGCTATTTCTAGCAGAGTGCAGCCCTTGTAAGGCAGACCCTCCGATGAGGGTGGGTGGCATCTGCCATGTGTAGGTAACTGCGTGTTATTGTGGTGTGGAGTATAGTGTTATGTGTGGAGTGTGAGTTGCAGGGATGTTGGGGACAGCACAAACACCCAGCCTCCGGGCCATTGGAATTAACCAATAAAGGTTAAAATCCCCGACCCGGCCGGGAATCGAACCCGGGACCCTCTGAACCGGAGGCCAGTACGCTGACCATTCAGCCAACGAGTCGGGTGGTAAACAGGATGAAAAGTCAGGTTATAAATTTCACCAAGAGGAAATGTTCTCTCAGTTTTCATTATTGTGTTTATGGGTTCACTTTAAGTACGTACGTGTTAATATAAGGAATGATTAATTGGGAAAAAACTTTATCGAGGTTGTAAAAAAAAGGCTACTGGTCTCTTCCCATTGTACTGTGGGTATTTAGTGGTTGTAGTAAGGATGTAAAGGAGAGGGCATGTAATCTCTGGTAAGACCCCAATTAGAGTATGTTTCCAGAGTATGGGATCCACACCAGGACTACTTGATACATGAACTGGAAAAGATCCGAAGGAAAGTAGCGCGATTTGTTCTGGGTGTTACCAAAATGTTCCAAAGTTTCGGCTGGGAAGACGTGGGTGTAAGGAGGCAAGCTGCTTGACTAAGTGGTATGTTCCAGTGGTGAGGTGGCGTGGAATGACAGTAATAGACGTATAAGCTTGAGTGGATTTTTAAAAGTAGGAAATATTATAAAATAAGGATAGAATTGGAAATCAAGAGGACAGATTGGGGTAATTATTCATTTATAGGACGGGGAGTAAGGAAATATTTATTAAGGGAAATTTCGATCAATTTCCATGTTGTTTGAAAACATTTAAGGAAAAGCTAGGTAAACTACTGATAGGGAATCTGCCATCTGGACGACAACCCTAAGTCTACTTGATTGATTGATTGATTGATTGATTGATTGATTGATTGATTGATTTGAGACAGCACCATTCCGTACTACCAGATTTGAAATCAGGCAAACATACAGCATCATATCCTTCCAAGGATGGCCGGTATTGTAATTCCAACTCTCGAATATTCCGAATTATGTAGTAATCGTCAATCGACCGATAGACCCACTGTGGTTATTCATTTCCACATATACTAGAGCACAAGTATTAAAGAATAAAATAAATCACGATTTGATTGTTAGGATACAAATAAACATCATTCTGTGCGGCAAGAATTTTGTAATAACTGAAACTCCTGTTTCTCTCTCTGATGCACGTGCGTTCGCTCTGCTTTATTTGTTTCTTGAGGGGCTGTTACTTGTATTTCTCTAGAGAAAGACTGTGGCTGGTAACAGATTGCAGAAAATGTAATTCATTGTCCGCTGACAGGACGTGAATATAGGGATTTTGTTACGACGTACGAAGTGTGTCCGCAAAGTAAACGCAGAAAGACCAATAGGTATTTCAAACCAACCTCTCTGGTGCAACAGCCGCGAAAGGCCTTGGCCTCCTAAGCGTTCGCTACTCAGCCAGGAGGCCTGCAGATTATGAGGTGTCGTTTGTTCTCCAAGGTGAATCCTCTCGAGCATTATTTTTGGGCCGCTATTTCACCATCAGTTACCTCCTCAATTATAATCCACGTAGGCCCTGTAGACAACGAACCTGTCCTCAGATCCAGGTACAAATCCCTGACGATCTAGGAATCGAATCCCCGGCCTCCGGGTAAGAGGCAGGCACGCTACCCCTATACCACGGAGCAGGCTCATCATGCATAATGTGTAGTTGACAAAACTTCTACTGCAATTTAATTACCCGTATATATTTGACTTTACGATTTTGTTGTCTCAATTATCCAAATACTTGGCTTATTTAATCTGCGTAGTAGCTTCTATATTCCATAGTCACAGAATTCTGTCACTTACCTCTTCATTTCAACCACTTCTTGTCTAATTCTTTCAACTCGCCGTCGTCGTAGAATCATTGTGAGCCAAGTGTTTCTTTGGGTAAGGGAATAAATTAATATCGTCGAGCATAAGACCACAAACGCCCACCACTGATGTGTTCATCGAGAGTGTCGGTCTTACATCCGGATAATAACTTCATAATGTTCCCATAAACATCAACAATTTGCTACTGAATTTCTACTAGGTGTTCAAATTTTGTGACAGAGAAAGCCGTACGACCGAGCGCACCTCAGATTTGGCGGGATTCTTGATCAGTGCAGCCATTTCCAAGACGCGTTTCTCGCACGAATTCGGCCTGCCACTCTTATATGTAGCAGAGGTAAAAGCGAAAGGATCGTGTACGCCTCAATCAATCATACTGATCTGCATTTAGGGCAGTCGCCCAGGTGGCAGATTCCCTATCTGTTGCACCCTAGCCTTTTCCTAAATGATTTCAAAGAAATTGGAAATTTATTGAACATCTCCCTTGGTAAGTTATTCCAATCCCTAACTCCCCTTCCTATAAATGAATATTTGCCCCAGTTTGTCCTCTTGAATTCCAACTTTATCTTCATATTGTGATCTTTCCTACTTTTATAGACGCCATTCAAACCTATTCGTCTACTAATGTCATTCCACGCCATCTCTCCGCTGACAGCTCGGAACATACCACTTAGTGTTTAAGGCCATTGTGGCCACAGTATGCATTAGAGATTTATCCTGCGGTCTACACACTGATCAGCCAGAACATTCTGTCCACCCACCTACTATCGATATAAACCCGTCCAGGCGATAGCAGCGTCACCTGACAAGGAATGACTGAATCGTCGGGAATAAGATTACAAACGGTGAATGTAGTATCAGTGAGCGTGCTATCCGTATGTAGAATTGGGAGCATTTCGGAAACTGAAGGGCTTATCCGGCTTATAGAGTGTTCGAGGAGTGCTGTGGTGAGTGTCTTAAACAAGTGGCGAAACCAAGGTGAAACCACATCCAAACATCGGGGGGTTGGGAATAAGATTACAAACGGTGAATGTAGTATCAGTGAGCGTGCTATCCGTATGTAAAATTGGGAGCATTTCGGAAACTGAACGGCTTATCCGGCTTATAGAGTGTTCGAGGAGTGCTGTGGTGAGTGTCTTAAACAAGTGGCGAAACCAAGATGAAACCACATCCAAACATCGGGGGTTGGGCCGCCATCCCTTATCACAGATGTCGGACGTCGTAGGCTGGGCAGACTGGTAAACTGGACAGGCGGCAATCTGTGACGGAACTAACATTAGACTTTAATGCTTGGCAGAGTACACTTGTGCCTGAACACACACTGCACCCAACACTCCTAAGGAAGAACCTCCGCAGCCTGTGACCCATGCATGTAATGTTAACACCACGACATCGGCAACTACGACTGAAATGGACACGTGACCATCGTCACTGGACGTTGGCGCAGTGGCAATGCGTTGCATGGTCTGATGAATTCCGAATCCGTCGTTCGTGAATCCTACAAATAGCCACTATGATATTCCCACCTACCAGGATGAACGCCATAAATAAATGTTTTAATATCAAAGTTGTCTCTATTCCTCGTCAATACTTTATACATTTTCTATCTCTCAAACCAATTGGCCTTTGAGTCTTCCTCCTAACACTTCTCATTTTTGTAAGTTCTCTTCTTGGTGTCTACTGTCGCAGGTTCACCCTCTAGGACCGATGAATGGTGAGTGCTTCTCTCGTGGTCAGAGTGGGTATTTATACGCAGTCTAGGGACGTTTGACGACGTGTCCCCTGCTATTGTGCAATCATCCCATCTTCTAACCGCTAGACCGATTTTTCTGAAACTCATACGAGGAATTCCGCCCATTTTCCCAACCACAATGGTGTTGTTCCTTGATTTCCCCTGCTTTTTTAATGGCGTAATTAATTAATTCCGTGGGTGACTTTCCCGCGTATTCTGACTCTTTGACCTTGCTTTGTGTCATTCCAATTCTGCCGATAGACAGGCGAACTTCGCTCTGGGCATAATTGAATATATATTTCTCCCTGTGAAGTGAGTTCAATCAAATAATTCCAAAATTCTTTATTTCTTCCTCGCTAATGACATTGCCGAAATCTCTCCCAATAGGGGTTATTAGCCAAAATTTTATTATTAATTTCCCGAAATTTTCCGAAATGTCCCGTTCTTGCTCGATGTTTTGGGTCACCTCCTGCTGTGAGTAACACGCAAGAAACATCAGGCTAGTTATTTACGAAAATGGATGCGCGTTTTCCCCTCTCGCAGCTACCCCTACATAGCCGTGGGGCGGTTCATTCTACAATGTAGAATTATGGGCTCACTATGTCGAAGGATGTACTGTATTCCCTACTGGGTGTTTCTCGGAACCGAAAGCCGCAACACCGACCGTTCAAACAAGGAGCAGGAAAATACGTTTAACACATTCACCCGACTAAATTAATATTTTCATTATTTTCTTCAGCTGGTTTGCATTTATTTTCTGCCGTGGAGTTAAGACTGGAAGCCTTTCCTGGTGCAACGTGGTATTTTAGTGAGAACTCCGACCCTGGTTCCACGGAAATTCGAAGCTCGGTCATCGGGTACAAACCCATCTTTAATTGTGCGTAATCACAGTTTCCGACAAAATTATTGATTTATTTCGGAATATTATATTGAGTCAGTTGTCCGTATAGTCCTATTGTATCTTCAACTGACGCCTCTTCATGTACAGTAAGTGGCAGCCAGCTGTGCACTTCCCCATTCCACTCCTCCTGCATACTACTTCAGCGAAAATCATTTGCCAAGTTAAGCGGCACTACTGCCGTTCGCGTCAATATTATCAGACAGGCACGCATTCGACACGGTCCTCGCACAACTTAGTACAACTCTCCCACCGCTACGCTCCCAAGGCCAAGTGCACAGCTAGCCGCTAACATCTGTAGGCTACGTGTGAGGATTTTATAATTGCGGACTTTCATTTCAGAAGTTCTCCATCCCTACCCTGTGACATTCATTTTCTTTAGGTCACATAAGGTAAACGATTCCTCGACAGTCATTTTATGTTGTGAAACCACTGGGGACTACCCTACTTAAAGAGATAACTTTGAACTACTTAAAAATACATCCACGTACAAACCATGAAGGTCCTTGGAGGAGTGGATGGCAAAAGGCTTCCATATCCGTAACCTCGGCGCTAAGTAGAATAAAGTTAGTATGTAACCATTCTTGCCTTGCAGTAGTTACCTCACTACTCATTTCTGTTACTGGCTGAGTAAACCACATGGCCATGTACCTCGCCAGAAGTGGAATTCTGAACTCCAAGATCTATGTTTGCCCCCACAATCATGTGCTTCCAACTTCTCCTCAACCAAGAACGGTCGGTGAATTACTGGTAAAGTTGATTGTGAAGTGCGAATTATAATTTCAAGCCATGATATGTCTCGTTTGTGAAACTAAAAGGATATATCACCAAATTAGGTTTGAGATACCTACAGCTGATACCAATTCAAAGGAATACGTCGTTATAACACTCAAAGTGTTCAAGGTACAATTAAGTGAACCAATGAGGGATAAATTCCTTGTACAACTCCTAAATGTCCGATCAAGAGGATTTCAAATTTAGTGCCTAGAGTTTCTTCCAGTTGTAATGTCAGAATTTTATATCATCACCTATATTATAGCAACAAGTCTTGCCATTTCAATTATCAATTTAAAGAATATATTTTGTTTAGTATCAAATTGTATCAAATTGTTTTATTTCAATAGTAGATCAGATAACCTCAAATTTTAATGGGGAAACCAAACTTCAATGTCCTTATTTCAATAGCAGATCAGATAACCTCAAATTTCAATGGGGAGACCGAATTTAATTCCCAAATATTTTAAATCTGACCATATTTAAACCGGCCTCACGTTCAGAAGCATTCGAAGACGCCCTAGACGTGAGTGGTGTTTTTAAGCTGTGAACGAATTTACAAATGCAGCTTGTTCATTATTTTCCATAGAAAGAGGCATCAACCCTCAAAAGTGTCGCAACCTACCTATTGGTGCTAAATTTCCATTTAACAATAGGCACATTATATACCTTAATCGGCGAAATTATAGACTTCGAAGGAAGAAATGCACGAGTGAAATATTGCATAGTATCACTCAAAGGAAAGCACTAGCATACATACGGAGAAAGGAAGGAAGAAAGAAAAAAAGAAAGAAAGAAGGAAACACAGTTAAGAAAGTTGACATTAATTAAAGGTAGGATAATAACTGAGGACAGCTGGATTAGGCAAATATGTAAATATTGGAAAAATGAAATGTCCCTCACTAAATTCTGGTGATGTGAGTTACGGACTTAAGAAACCGATAACAGAGGAGAAAGTTAGGTGTAGGCTTTCTTAGGTATTCAGATAAAAATATGATATTATGTGTTATTACTTAAGCCTAAAGGGGCAAGGCATATGCAAGAAATTAAAGCAAAGAACGTAAGTAGGAGAGAAACACGGTGCTGTTGAAATATTAAAAGCCACGCTTCGTACTATTTGAAGACGATTGTAACCTCCAACGTTCTTCCGCTAATATCCCGCAGAATGGCAGCTTGAGGCCACTCTCTCCTTCTACCCAACGAAGAAAAAAAATGAAATGGCGTATGGCTTTTAGTGCCGGGAGTGTCCAGGACATGTTCGGCTCGCCAGGTGCAGATCTTTTGATTTGACACCCATAGGTGACCTGGGAGTCGTGATGAGGATGAGATGATGATGAAGACAACACATACAACCAGCCCCGGTGCCAGAGAAATTAACCAATGATGGTTAAAATTCCCGACCCTGTCGGGAATCGAACCCGGGTCCCCTGTGACCAAAGGTCAGAACGCTAACCATTTAGCCATGGAGCCGGACACCCAACGAAGAAACACGAGTTTACAGGAATAATGACGAAAATGGCATTACGCCACTTCCCTGGTGGCAAGCAGCCTGAGACGTTGCCATAACCGATAGAATCGTTGTCTGTCTGCGAGGGTGTCCGTCACACGAAGCAAAGCATGAAACCCGTAGAAAATAGCAATTTTCTCCGTCATTTGAAAGGGCATTATATATATAACAGAATTATTTAAAATTAAGGGAAGTTTCAAATATAGTCTACAGAGTGTATGAGAAGATATCAAATAACTGGTTTCATCTTCCTATAAACCCCCAGTGTGTTACGTGATTTTTAAATCATATGCCTATCAAAATCTGCTCTTTGATAAGTATATTCTATACATGAACTTTGGTCGAGATCGATCCAGCCGTATCGCCGTGATAGTGGAACAGACAGACAGACAGACAGACAGACAGACATGAAAGCTAAAAACGCTCTTGAGTTGACCTGAAACGGATAAATGTCTTCGAAATTGGAAAAATAAACGAAATTACAGACAACGGATCCGCTACAACTTTATTTATATAGATAATTTAAGTGAACCGAGAAAATTGGAGCAGTACCAGGGTAACTTACGAACCAGACTTCCTTCGGGAGTCTACCTGTGTTAGGTCCTTTCGATCGAAGAAGATAACGTTCCAGGCTGCACCAGAAGACAAGCGCAGAAATGGATCTCATGTAAACGGCAATATATTTGTGGAGAGTCGTTACAGAGAGAATGCATCTTAAGTTTCTCTCGGTTAAAGTTTACAGTTCCATCTGGTGCATGAATTGTATACAAGAAGACATCTGATTTTAAAGGAGAACGATAATTTCAGTCTTTGCTTTTATAATGATTAGCTTCGACATAGCCTGGGCATTCTTACATATTTTTGTTTTCTGTGTGCATATTTTGTGAAGGGCGAGAGGTGGCACACTTTGGGGTGCAGATAGCTGGTTGGCTGTAATTCCAGTAATGTCCCAAGTTTTTAGACCTGGGTGATATTGGCTTCGCCAGCTGGGACTCTGCCTCTTTCTCGGTAGTGTAGAACTGATATTATGTCCGGTGGTCTCCATAGAGCCTGGAACTTTTCGTACCTTAATAATAATAATAATAATAATAATAATAATAATAATAATAATAATAATAATAATAATAATAATAATAATAATAATAATTCTGCACTCTACGCCTGATGAATAGGAAGGCCCACTCAAGAACTCAAGGAAAGGAAGATCCTGAAGAAGTTTCTAGGAACAGGAAGTTGATTGGACTCTTTAGAATTACGTACAACAATAATATCTACGAACACCAGGGTGACATAATCATATCCACGAGGAGAAAGCCACTAATTTTCTACGGACACTTGGCCTTCAAGAACCCCTGGAAAGTCAATAACAGGATCCTCATCGTGACAGGTAGATGGAAGGCACCCGAGAGCAAGTAATTCACCTGGAACTGGAACAACTGGAAATTCCATTGGAGACGATAGAGGACCGACCTCAATTCCAACACTGCAGGAAGACCACAGGGACCACTAGATCCAAGTGGAGGGAGGAAAGAAAACTAGCACACAACTGAAAAATGAAAGTGTTATGGGTATGGAAGAATTAGAGGGTCCTAGTCGAGAGTTAAGACGATCTCCGTGGTTTTCAGTTGGCCCAAACGACCATAATAATAATAAATGTAACAATTTCTTCTGTAACGAATAAATACTTATCCAAAAAGGAGACTGCCTATGAGGACAAATTTTACAACATGCATATGTCCTTATCTGTATAGATGGTGGATCTTAATTGAAATATAAATTATGGTTGTGGTTGCGGTGGTTCAAGAATGAGATGACGACATTCTTTGTCACCGACAGTGGTGGTTTGTACGGGGTTGCGTGTGGAGGGATTGAGCATTTCTAGGAATTTTCCCTTGGCGTCGATCAGCAGACCCATTACAGTGATATTCTCAAGTTCGCATTTTGGGGGCTGATCGGCATATATTTTATTTCCTTTTCCTCATCTACCTCGTTAGGCTGGTTAAACTGCGACAAAAGAGAAGTGTAACAAAAATGTTACAATGTTTGGCTTGGGAAGACTTGGGAGAAAGAAGTCGATCTGCTCGACTACCGGTAAGTGGTATGTTCCGAGCTGTCAGCGGAGAGATGGCGTGGAATGACATTAGTAGACGAATAAGTTTGAGTGGTGTCTTTAAAAGTAGGAAAGATCACAATATGAAGGCGAAGTAGGAATTAAAGAGGACAAATTGGGGCAAATATTCATTTATAGGAAGGGGAGTTAGGGATTGAAATAACTTACCAAGGGAGACGTTCAAAAAATTTTCAATTTCTTTGGAATCATTCAAGAAAAGGCTAGGTAAACAACAGATAGGGAGTCTGCCACCTGGGTGACAAGCCTGAATGCAAATCAGTAGTGATTGATTGATTGATTGATTGATTGATTGATTGATTGATTGATTGATGTGATCACGGTGGATGGTATCTGGGTCTTGGTCTGTCAGCGTGAGATATTCGAAAAGCACACTTCTGTGAGGTTTAACTTGTACGTAAATTTGTAGGTTGCATGGCTTATGTTGACAATATTTCGTTTCGTTGTATTTCAAGCTTCTTTGCTGGTTGAAGTCAACTACGTAACATCAAGAAATTAGCATCCTCTATGGGTCAGTGGTAGGGTTTTGGCCTCCTTATCTCAAGATCGTGGGTTCAAAGTCCACAGAGATGGTAGGATCTCTGAAGGGCGGTCAAAAATCTATCGTCACTCCATGTAGGAGGATGTCGACATGCACGAGATCTCTGGCGACACTTTCAGTTATTACCCGACTTATTTCACTGATTTACAAGTTTACTGACATGTTTACTGTTTCTAGTGCAGTGTTCCACGCTGATTTAAAATACTGTATGAAAACAGTTTTGCTCGATCACGTCAAGTTTTGAAGATGTTGATAAAGTATTATTTTTTATCGATAATTGTTTAGATCGCTTTTTATTATTTTTCATAAAAAGCCGAACATTTTCATTTGATCCTCTTTTATTGACAGTGACAGTGGACATTATGGCATCCAGTGGTTGCATAATTTCACGAGATCTGTTTTGCCATGTGGGCGACTATATAACAGACAAGCCCATTAAGTGCCATGTAAAGCATTTGCACGAATCTTAGCTAAAATGAAATGAAATGTCGTATGGCTTTTAGTGCCGGGATATCCCAGGACGGGTTCGGCTCGCCAGGTGCAGGTCTTTCTATTTGACTCCCGTAGGCGACCTGCGCGTCGTGATGAGGATGAAATGATGATGAAGACAACACATACACCCAGCCCCCGTGCCGTAGGAATTAACCAATTAAGGCTTAAATCCCTGACCAGACCGGGAATCGAACCCGGCACCCTCTGAACTGAAGGCCAGTACGCTGACCGTTCAGCCAACGAGTCGGACATCTTAGCTAAAGCCATGTTTATTAGTACTTTATGTAGCAATCAATGCTCTAGTGAAAATTCTGTCTGTGAGTTGTTTTCCTTAATACAATGTTAAACTTCAGATCAAAAATCAGATGTAAGGCTTTTCAGGCGTTTGCTCTATTAACCAGCGTTTCGTCTTAGGTCTGACACTAGACTCATCAGAGTGGGATGTGTCAGACCCTACCCACTGACGCTGGGGTGTATGCAGGTGAACTTATCAGAAGCCCATTATAAGAGGCACAGTCTGATAACTGCATACGGGAGATAAATCTCCACATGGAATTATAGCCCGCCTAGCAATTTCGAATGGAAATTCTAAGTTCCCATGGAGGGAATTAGATATTTTTCCACCAATAGAGCATGTCAAAAATCAGATAAAAAAATCAGATCTAAAGATTTTCAGGCGAACGTTGGTAAATCGTTGATGTCGTATATCTAAAAAAAAAAAAAAAAAAAAACGGTGGCTGATAGACAAAAATGGTTAGCATATTTTGAATCAAAATGTTTCAGTTGTCTTTGAAAGCGTGTTCGATACCAAGTTATCCGCCGAAAGTAATTTTATTTTGTTGATCAGTGATATTAAAAACTCAGCCATAGATCAACTGAGATCCATTCCTCTGCCATCTGTTAGGATAAAACATAATGTTGAAATTGACACTCAGCCTAAATGGTGTCAACGCAAAATGCACACTCACGGTAGATGATGCGATGTGATTATTATTATTGTTATTGTTATTATTATTATTATTATTATTATTATTATTATTATTATTATTATTATTCAGAGATTCGGAAAAACTGCTATAAAACGAAGATAGGGTTACGCGTGTTCTTAAGTATTTCAAGTACAAGCATTATTTCCTCCTCTCATTATATCTGGAACACATTAAGTATGAATACACAACCGCAAAGATGGCATACACGATATGTTGTTTTCCTGGAATGAGGTTGTTGATTTGGATATTCTGAGAAATGTCATTTGTGAAACACGTGTGGGGACGGCAATCAATTGTTCTAATTTAGCGTTCATTGCGGAAATATACGGTCATGCAGGAATGTTCAAGTTTCACCAAGCCAAATTTAAAGAAATTCTCAGAGGTTTAACACGGAATATCAGGTACAAAGAGTATGAAATTAGTAAAAATATCAATAACCTCTGGACATTTGTTAAAAATGAAGAGAGGTCGATCGATAATGAAACGTGGTAGACAAGTAAGTTGCTGAGGGTTTTGTGGGATTTTTTCCCTTTTCTATTCTCAGAACTGTGTAGTATATGATGTCATAGTGACTGAGAACAGGGATACGGATCCGAAACATGTTTTCGATGTTCAAGAAATTACCGTGTTAGATTCTTATAAAAAGCTATATCTTAGATGAAGATGGTCTGATCTTATTCCACCATATGCCGTTATCTTTTTACAATTTTCTTTACGTCGCTCCGACACAGATAGATCTTATGGCGACAATGGGATAGGAAAGGCCTGTTCATTCAAAATTAACTTTCTATTTGCACATAAATGATTTAATTACTGTTGCATATGGAACATTTGGTTGTACTAAAAGATATTTACAGGATTACACTGACCCGAATTGTATTACGCTACTGTTCAATATATTTGTATGAAGCTGGCTGGAATATAATGCTGTAATTTGGAAGCCTTGGCGCCCAAAATACACTGTAGTTAATTAGTTCATGAAAATGTGCAAAGTAAGGTTCAGAGATCTGTTCAGCATAAAATAACAAGAATTTCTCCGTAGTATGACAATTATATCAATATACTGACATCACTTGGTAGTAAGACACTAACCAGCAAAGGACAGGTAACAGCTCTTTTGATTATTTACATATTGTTTAATAATATTGTTGATAGTCATATTTAATTTCACAATGTACATTACACGCCCCTCTCTTTCCTCTGCGCCCGAAATTCACATAATACAATTTACCACGAGGTTAAATTGAACAACGTAAACATTCACCTTCGCTAAATTATTTTAAAATATGTAATGACTGTTGTGTTGTAGACTGCTTTGGCATATTTTGTATAAATAAAATCGTAACGACTCTCTGTACATGGATTATTGTGGCGAAATTCTTGTATAGTTATCCGTTTTAGGTGCAAAAGGGACCATCTACATATTTTTAGCTTTGGTGTCTGTTTGTTTGTTTTCCTGTTTGTCTCTCTCTTCGAGGTCTGAGTTCTTATGAGTGAAAAACTACTGGATATATTTAAACCAAACTTCGTATTTAGAATCCACCTGTCCTTGAGTGGTTTTTAGGGACAACATTATTTCTAAATATCTGAATGGGCTGGATCGAAACGGTGATATTACTCTCCCACAGAACAAACCTGACCAACGTTAACGGAAATTTACCAGCCTTAATGGAAATCTGTTTCTTAATTTTTTCATGTACACTTTTTCCATAGGAGGATTCATAAAGGAGATATCATTAACGTATATTTTTACACTCTAAGTTCCAGCAGGCGTAGCTCAAAAGCGGGTGAGAGTACAGCTTATAACTGGAAAACTATCAGAAATATTGTAAAGAATCTTCATATTTAGCACCTACTTATCTAAAGGTAGGTGTTAGGGTCCATACTACTTCAAAATAACTGAAGTGAGTTGGGGTTTATACGAAGACACCGTGAGTTTACTCTCCCACGAAATATGCACACGTCAAAACAAGTTCCGAATCAGCAGGATTTCCGGGTTTCTAGGTTGTTAATGACCCCAGATCATGTATGGGATCCATGTACACACTTTGTGTAAAGCATAACGCGATTGATATAAAGAAAACGCAACGACAGGCGCAACACAAACACTATTCTTCGGCAACGTGCATACGCCTATCGAACATGGAAATCTGATTCTGCCTCTTGGTATAGTGTTTCTCCACCCCGTGCAGTGAAACATGAACGGATCCATTGTGGCATGATGCGCACAAGGCGCTTGAGACTGACCTGGTCGATCCTCTCCTACTCATTTGGAAAAATGAATTGAATCACATGGTTCATTCATCAGAATCCCAAATTTCTCTAGCAAAAGGGACACATTACTAATATGAACATTTCGTTCAGTCTATGAGATCCTAAAATTGCACATACTAAATCACTGGTTGGTAGCACGTGAAGGAGCTGAAGATGACTCTAAAGCCATGTTGGATCCACCAGTCGACAGTGGATAAGGTGGTCGTGTGGCCGGCGTAGTAGGAATGTGTTAGCGAGCCTTTCTAGAGAACGAAAGACTCATCGAAAGAAAATATCTGTCCCTTTATATTCTTATTAAATTATGTTAAGGAAAGACGAGATGAACTACTGGCACTCATTTCGTCATCTGTCTGATCAGTCCTGGGAAGACATTTTCGCGAACATAGAGACTTTAAGGTCAGTGTATATAAGAATTCACGAAAAGGGTTGAGAGATACCTTCATCTTAAAGATATCATAAGTCAGGGCAAGACTTTCCTTTCAAGGAGTTTCACTGAATGACCTTGATATATATATAAGTACATGTGCGAACTCAATATGTTACATGATTAAATAGTCCCGACCCGATCCTTCCCATTACAAGTACAATGTACCGGAAGTGGGAAGAAATTTCGCTTAGAAAGGTCTGTTACACAATCGTTGTCACAACATTATATAACGCGTATTTCACTTGAAACTGAAAGCTCTCATGGACTTGCTAAACAAAGATCAAATATTGGACAAACTGTTTTGTATCCTATGTTGAGTGGTAGATGCGAGGTTTGCCTGTACTGTTACGGACCGATGTTAGGATACTACCTGGCGGCATTCATAAGGTCATTAGCGCTCAATTGTCAGAAAAATGCAACGACACAGAGCCTTGCAGCTTTGTCAAAAGTCACATACTCTGAAGTGGCGCTCGACATGCATGAAAGACGAGAGATGGCCAAAACGGTATTTTGATCAATTGACGGTGTTCGGATCAATGGATAATATTCTGAAAGTCGTTAGTACATCAACAGGGGGCTTACAAGGAGTCTAACGTTTCCTCACATCGGCATCTACATCACATGTTCTAAACATACAAATATTTCAGCTACGTTTTGTGGAAATCTGTGCCTTTCCCTCAACGATATGTAGCTCAGCTGGTAAGAATCAATAAAATATAGGGAGAAGTGATGTGTGATTTACCATTTGTGCCCCAATCGGAAATTGCCCAGCACGTTCGAAAATTTTCCAGATGATGATCCGCAGGAATTTCTTCCAAATATTTTGAAACTCCTCACATTCGCAGAAGAAGAACAAGGGGACGCAAACAAGTAATTTTTCCTCGATATCCAGTAGAACGATAGAACCAACGCAACTGAGTACTTCAGTGTTTTTCGAGGACAAGTAACCTTTCCGGGTGGGGGTAGTATAATCGCCTACAAACTCTTGCGGGATTTTTTCATCTAAGTCATATTTAGTTCTTAACCGAACTACAAAAGGAACACGCAGACACTGAAACAATACTAAAGCAACTACAACTTGGTCAAATAATGAGAAAACTGTGGTGGCGCCATCAAGAAACTACATACTCCCCCATTTTAAAGACTGTTTCGCAAATTCCAGTAACATACAAGGTGTGCTGTACTTAAAAGCTATTGGTCATAATATAATATGCCATTGATTTTTGAAGAAGCGTATCTGCAAATGTTTTAATGGCGAAATTACATTTGTTGGAGACAAAAGTTTTAGGAAACAAATTTGTTAGGAAGCTTGGACTGGTGAAAGTGTCTCCTTATCAGAGAAATCCTATCGTGGTTAAAATAGCCTGTGAGAACTAGGGAAACTTCTCCACAAGCCATATTACTGTATATTCCATAATCTAAACCTCAGGTAGAATATCTACGTTGAAATGCGGAAGATGGTGGTTTTTGAAACCTGCAGTATTTTGAGGAAAGTTCTAAATAATGAATGATTTGAAGGATCCATACGGGGAGATAATCAGAGGATATACATTATTTCACTCCTCTTGGACATTAATCCCACTTAATGTAACTGATCGCCGAGGAAACATGAAAATACCTGGATGATGATAAGGATTATTATTATTATTATTATTATTATTATTATTATTATTACAGTACTTGTTTCAGCGGAGCAGAGAGGGGAAAGAAGCGTGAGGGCTGAATTGATAGACAAGGACTAAACAGAATTTACGTGTAGCTAACAAAAACACATTCAATGTTTATTTCCTTTCTTTCATTGCATTTAACATATTTACAATAATTGCAGTTGGGAAGGTAGGCCTACGTTCAATAATTGACCGGAAGTTGATACATTCTAGAATTTACATAGATTAATTCCGGATATTTACAACAGTGGGAGCACGAAGGCTCCCAAAATATTTACAACTGTATGATGAATTCAATACAACTCGTTTTGAGTAGCACAATTAAAATCTTTGACCCGCGGGTCTTCAGAAACTAGCGCAGAGAGAGGTAACCCCTTCTGTGATTTACACAGTCAAAAAATAGATGCCTTAGCTCCCCGAATATTTACATTGCACAGGATTTTTAAACCCAAGAGTTCGTTTTACATAACAGTCCAATTTGCCTCTTCTTGGTCTATGAATAGTCACCTATGACCACGTCGGTCATCATCACAGAAGAAAGCAGTAGTACACTGCCGTACAATTTACCGCTATACAACTAATATGAATGTTACGCTCAAAAGAAATAGAGATGATTTACAGAGACGTATGACTCCCACTACTCAGCCGAAGGAATAGAAAATAAGATTGAAATTTACTAAGCCGAGAGTACACAGTGAAATGGAGGCTGAAATCTAAGCATTCCAAATTAATTTAAGAAGAAAGATTCCTGAGTGGGCGCTGTGATACAGAGGCTGATCCCATACTACCGGGTGACTAAGTATTAGAAGGTTTGAAGTCGAAAACCGAAAGAAAATTTAGATGGTAGGATGCTTATTCACCCTACACAAATGTAGAGGGAATTTAACGAGGGTAAACACTCGTGCTTGCTTAAATTTCAACTATTTCCGCAGGAGAAATGAAAATATTAAAATGTAAAAACGAAAAGTTATATCTGTTCTTGAAAAAGAGAGCCCTACATTTAGTTTCAGAACGGAGTTGGCTACCTAGCAGTTACATACTATAGGGGACGTAGAAATCTTCCTTAGCTTCAAACGCAGTAATTCACTCAATAAAATTGACTGCTACACCTCGTTTATTATGATGTCATGATGCCAAAACCTCCGCCTTACGACTCCTGAAGGAGACTGCATTTCTCCTTAGTCCGCAGAGCACTAAATAAAGCTTCCTCAAGATCAGACAGACTATCCTCGAAGCTCGCGTCTGAAATAGAGGTTTCGGTAGAACCTTATAGATGTTTCACTGCAAACCCTTTGACTGGATTAAATTAAATTCATATCAGATACTCTGATTGGTGAATTAGCTTGATATCACGCCTCTAGAGGGGCGGATTAAATAAATTGCAGTTTAGGTAACTTCAATTAATTAAAATAAAGAATGGAAGATCAACAGTATGAATAACATCTAACCGGGTGAGTTGGCCGTGCGATTAGTGTTGCACGCCCCTGAGCTTGCATCTGGGATATAGTGGGTTCGAAGCCCACTGTTGGCAGCCCTGAAGGTGGTTTTCCGTGATTTCCCATTTCCACACCAGGAAAATGCTGGGCTTGTGCCTTAATTAAGGCCACGACCGCTTCCTTACCACTCCTAGGCCTTCCCTATCCCTTTGTCGCCGTAAGACATATCTGTGTCGCTGTGACGTAAAGCCAATTGTAAAAAATATAAATACACACGTTCTCCCTGAACTCTAGATTAGGTAACATTTTGATGTCAGAGATATCTAGTCCTCAAATGGGAAAGCCACTATGATTTCATCAAGATCATATTTTTTCCCAGAGATGGGTGCACACTCTGAGAATACACAATTTAAAATGCGCCGGGATGTCTTAATGAAGGCAAAATTTTATTTTTCTTATGTATATATTGAAAGAGCTTACTAAAACAGCTTTGACAAATGGGTCTGACTGTTCTACTGAAGCGATTTGTTTAATTTTTGTTTTATTGTCTCCGGATTTACCTGCCTGTGAATCATGAGGCATTGATAGTGTTGTGTGTGTCCACCGCATCGCAAGCTCTGCGCCTACAAGCTACGCAACCCGCCGCAGCACTGAAGTTTCTAGCAGCTACGAGGTGTCTTCACTGCGCCATGGCACGCTCACCGATGACGTCAGCCAGCGATATATAAGGAGCTTCGTTCCGAGCCTCTCCAGAACTACCCCAATGTTCGACGACCAGACCACACCGCAAGTCAGACACGGAGGCATTCCTCTTAAAAACGTGTTTTGAACAGGTGGACAAATTACTGGCCGTGAGGTCTCACCTCTGAACATTGCCTCATTATCCTGATCCCCGTAGCCACGTCGAACCCCGAGTATAGCATTCTGCTACTCCCTTTAGTCCTCACCAGTGCTCCGACATCCACCTTAGCATTCTGCTATTTGAATAAATTAATGCAAGTTCCTTGCAATTATAAACCTAGTACCAGCATTCTGCCTCTCTCTACAAGTTGCGCTTGTAATTTCACAGAAGATTGTTTTCGACTATCAGGACAATTTATTAGTGAAACAGACTATCTCCTCAAGATAGAACTAAGTGTATATAGAACTCTCGTATTGTATAATTGTACATATGCAACAGACATTCAATTTAAGATTTAATTTCAACATTAACTGCGTGCATTCAAACAAGTTTCAAGAAGAATTCAGTATTATTTCGTATATATATTGTATCAAATCATTGAAACAATAAACTTTATGTTGTGTCACTGTGTTCCAAGTTCCTTGTATACAGCAGATAGGTGTCTAAGTTCAGACGACTTTGAGTACTTCTAAAATCAAATCATTAAATGATCATTCCAGTAATTGCAGGCGAAGGTTTACCCTAACCCGCAATACATTCTGTACTTACGTTGCTAGATGACCAACACTTTCATTTATATTCTGATATATGCGATTTTCATTCTAAGTAATGCAACTGCATGCAGCCATGTTTGATTGTTACCTGTCAAGCCAGGGACTATACACTTCCTCTAATCATGGAAGAATACTGTTTCCTCCTAGATACTCTTTGATTCTCTAACCCTTCCCAGCTTCCAAATATATTCAACAGATGGCAGAGCGTTCCTAATAATTTACATGCTGCTAAGATGAGAAAGTCTTCGTACAAAGAGACCCTCATCATGGCATACGCTTTATACATTTCCTTGGAATACCAATCAAAGGATAACCTAGAAAGAGTGAAGGCCATGTATATTTAAAACGTACTCTGCCTGGCAAAAAGCGCCCCTTCGAGACTAACCTATGATCTTACAGGACAACCGTTCTATATAGAAGTGCGATTAAAAATGTCATTCCCTTCTACGACGCAATACCAAGCTTTATATCAAGAACTGCAGGATAAAAAGCGAATATATGGATAGATTTTTACCAAACAGTCGGCATGAAGACATCAGAATGGATTAATTCTGACTACGAACTGCGGCATACCATAACGCGCTTCTTATTAAATTGTCATAAAACCATTGAAAAAGACAGACAAAGCAATATTATTACGACAGGCATATCAAGACGAGCCATCTGACCTATTTATAACGAACACAGTGTTGCAGCACGGGTTGTCTAGTTTCCTTTTTTTCTTTTGTTGCTATTTGCTCTACGTCGCCCCGACACAGATAGGTAAGATAAGATAAGATAACTCTTTATTGCCCACCCTAGTTTACACCATCGGTTACAGGCAATAAAGACCATGAAATACACATAAACCAAAAACCAAACAAAACAATATAAACTAACATACTATTATATCATGTAAAACTCTTACTATCTACACTAAAACTATTTACTATCTACTCTAATTTAGTGGTGCCCGTGTCGGCGGAATCCAGCCTTGCACTGCACCACCTTGTCTAAAACTATTGAGATGCCTCTGATATGCGAGGAACACCAACCGCATGATAGGGCATCCCCTACCTTAATTCTAATGTACTAACACATATTCTACTATCTACAGCTAACTAAACAAAAAGAGAAAGAAACATTGGCTGCACGCGGAATACCCTAGTAAGGAGAGAACCTTCCCACCCAGCACCGCTATCAGCCACTCCTCCCGGGTTAGATATTACCCCCACCTATAAATCGTACTTCTCTCCTCTTTTACGTGGCGAATCGTAGAGGCGGTTACCAGTCCATCATACGATCCGTCACGCATTTATCTACTGCTCCGCCTATAACCGGGTCGTCTTACTTCATTCCTGCTACCATCTTGATTCACTTGTTATTCTGTGAGCAGCTTCATCTTTCACTTTGGGATGGGACTGTACCATCCCACCCGTCTGGCTCTTATACCCCTCCCCCCTTCCATCCCCAATCTTCCCCACTTCTTCCTTGCTTCTGTTTATCTCTCTTATAATATTCGCTAACTTTTACACATGATCATCTACTAAACCCTGTAGTTAATATTTAAACACTATTTACAAACGTACTTGTTGACAATTTTCCAGTTCCTTATTAATCACATTTCTTTCTTATTCTTTCGCCTCTTAGACTAAAACTACTACCTAATTACTTTTTTCTTATAATTGAATTTACATATTAAATCACCGAATCGCCACAAATCAGATCTGTCTTTTCCTTATTCCTCACATCACTTATCACTCATTTACATCTCTAAACAGTCCAACAGCTCCTCTTCATCACGGCCACTCATTACTTATTAAAATTTTAAACTAGTGTTTAAAGTTTTCTTCTATTATGTTATCAACTCATCCCGACTCTTTCGCGCTGTTACCAGTTCGGTACTTATTACTATTTTCTTCCCTTTCTTCTTTTGATCACTACCTTAGCTGCCACCTACGTTCTCTCACATATGCAATCCTCTCCCAATATATACAAATTTTCTTTTCATCATACAATCTTATCTGTTTATATTCCAAACTCCTTTTCTTGTCCACTAATCCTATAGTTAATATTCAAACACTGTTTACAAATGTGCTTGTTGACAATTTTCTAGCTCCTTATTTCTTACTTTTCTTTCATCTTCTTACGACTCTTAGACTAAAACTAGAGACTACTCTATAATTACATTTTTTAATAGTTGAAGTTACATATTAATCCATCGAATTGCCAACAATCAAACCTGTCTTTTCCTTATTCCTCCCATTTCTTCCGCTTATTTCCGTTTCTAAACAGTCCAACAGTTCCTCTTACGCACAGCCACTCATTCATTATTAGAATCTTAAATTAATGTTTAGAGTTTTCCTTCTATTGTGTTATCAACTCATACCGACTCTTTCCTGCTATTACCAACTCGATACTTTATACTATTATCGTCCTTTTTTTCTAACTACATTAGCTGCCCCCTCGTTCTCTCACGTATGCACTCCTCTCCCAGTATATACAAATCTTCTTTTCATCATACAATCTCCTCAGATAATATTCCAAACTCCTCTTATTGTAATAAAAGTTTTTTATAACCTAGCAGTTTCGTCTACCTCTTTCCTCTCCTTCCTCTGTGACCCTCTTCTACCCCTTATTATCTTAATTTATTTATAAATCTAATTCTAACCATATTTAAATATTTGGAAATATTTGTTCCTCTTCCCCATTCTCTGGCTAGCCATACCGTCATCCTTTCAATTTTTTCTACTTTTGCTATCTCTTTTTTACTCAACACTTTCTTTTTCAACTCCTCTGACTCCCTACATTCGATAAATATATGTAGGTCCGACAATCTTTCTCCACACAGAATATATCTACCCGCATTTTCTCTACCTATCCACCCTCTATTTCTTGGAATTCCAAAAATCCACCAGTATAGACCTCTTTTGCCCTTCCTGTCCTCAACTTCGATTTTCGGGTTCATGGTTTCTAACAATTTGTTTAATACTGATAGTGAGGCTCTTTCTCTACATTCCATTATTAAACTCTGTCTCTCTATATCGGCAACTCTCCTTATAACCCTTCTCCATACCCATTCTTTCTTCTCACTCCATCTCTCATATCCTATATCTCCTAACCCTAGTTTTCGTAATTTATTTTTGCACTTATTCACCCAATACCTCTCGTTCTCCATAGTTTTCTGGAACCTATACGTCTCTTGAAGTAAATTCCCTCCTTTTCCTTCTCCAATCTCATCCAATACTTCATCACCCTCTTGGCTATAGTAATGTCTATCGATTCTTTGCATACTAATCTAGCCCCCACATTTGCAGTACAGTTTCGGACCCCCATAATAATCTTACTAAATTTTGCCACCACCTGATTTAGTTCTTTTCTACTTTCCTCCAATCCCCATATTTCTACCCCATATAACATTTTTCCTTTAACCATTGATTGGAACACCGATCTCTGTATTTTGTACTTTATATCCGGGAATTTATTTTCTAATATCCCCACTACTGCCAGTGCTCCCCTCCCTTTATATTTGGCTATTCTGCACTGATTTTCCCACGAACCGTTACTACTAATTATAACTCCTAAATACTCCATTTTTTCTGGTCTGATTTCTTGCTGCTCGACTGTCCAGAATTTCTTTTCTTTTTTGGCTTTCCTCTTCCTACATATCATTATCTGCATCTTCCGTACATTTATTTTGAGCGCCCATCTTCTAGTATATTCCACTACCTCATTTAGCCCTTCTTGCAATCCCTTTGCTGTTAATGCCAAGATCAATAAATCGTCTGCAAATAGCAGCCCCGGTATCTCCCTCTTCCCAATCCATGTCTATCTAATATATTATTTATAAACAATAGAAATAATATCGGTGACAGCCTACAACCCTGCCTCACACCCCTCTTCGATTCCATACACTTACTCAACCCACCCCCTTGTAGTTTAATCATCACCAATACTTTCTCATATATTCCTTCTATTGCCAGTCTCATGTTCTTCGATAACCCAACCTCTCTTAATCTAGTAAATAACGCCTCGCTATTCACTGCATCGAAGGCTTTCTATAAATCTATTGCTGCTACATACAATCTCTTCCCTGCTATTTTCACATACTTCGTAATTAAAGTATCCAGAATCCATACATTATCCACAGTATTTTTCTCTTTTCGAAACCCATTTTGATAGTCCGAAATCCTTCCATATTTCTCTGCCCAATTTATAATCCTATTAGCTAGAATTCCTGTATATACCTTCGACAGCGAGTCCAGGAGTGTTATTCCTCTATAGTTGTTTGGATCACTTCGACTTCCTTTATTCTTGTATATAGGACAAAGTACTCCTTTTCTCCACTCGCTAGGGAATTTATTCGTTTCCCATACCTTGTTAAAAAATTTCACCATCACTTTCAGCATTACTTCATTTGCTCCTACTTCCTTCCATATCCTGTTAGTAATACCATTTGCCCCACCCGCTATTTTGGTTTTTATTTTACTTAACACCCTGACTATTTCCTGACTTGTTATCTCCTCATCTAGTAACTGTACTCCTATTTGTACTTCTTTTACAATATACGTCTTTTCCATACGCCCCTGTCCTTCTCCCCTCCCACCCAAAAGCTCTGCAAAATATCCTATCCACTCATTTTCTGCTATCATTGTCGATCTAGTTCTCTTTATCTTATTTATAGTTTCCCAAACCCTATCAAATCTTTTCTCTTTACAATATCTGTTCACTCTCTCAGCTTCCGCCTCTTTCCAACATTTTTTCTCATTTAGTAACTTCTTGTAATCTCTTCTTAATTTACAATATTCCTCTCTTTTCCCTTGTTCCCCTCCTTTCTTAAAGTCCGCTAGAGCTGGCATTACAACCTCTCGTTTCCTCTTACACTCTTCATCAAACCACCCCGTGCCTATGTTCCTGTCTTTCTCTTCTCTTATCCTCACTTTCTTACCCACCTTCCATACTGGGCGTTCTATTAGTTTTAATACTTCATCCACATCCCCTCCTTCCAACATCCTTTCACTTTCAACCCTTATACTTTCTTCACTCACTTTCTGTTCTCAATCTCTCAATCGTAGTATCATTCCAAATGTACTTCCAACCCTCCTTATATCTGTTTCTTTTTCCTACCCTTCTCTTCACTCCATCATACTCCCCTCTTAATTTTATCTTGATGGGCATATGTTCTGTTATCACACATTCTGTCACCTCAAAATATTATTTTCTTTAGAGCTATTTCCGTGCTTACTCCTATATCTACTACACTCCCACCCTTCGATGTGATTAATGTCAGTTCCCCATTACTATCTCCCTTCATCCATCCATTTAAAATATATAATTTTTCTATAGCACATAACTCTAATAGCCTTACACCATATCTATTTATATCTTTGTCTTTACTATTTCTTCTGTACTCTCTCACTTCATTATCCTCTCTCCCATAATCAGGTACCCTATTACTCACTCTTGCATTCCAATCCCCTAACAATATCATTCCATCTTCCACATACAATCCTTTAATTTTGTTTATTTCTTCAATCAGTTCTTCAAAAAATGTTTTATTCGCATAAGTTGAGTCTTTAGGATGGTTGTATAATAGAGCCAGGCAAATTGCCTCCTTCGCATCATTTCCCATTTTAATTCTCAGCCACACCACCCCTTCTACCTCATTATGTATTCTCTCTACTCTCTCTACTATCTCGTTTTTTATTAAAACTGTTATCCCGCCCGGGTTTCTTCCCATTCTCCCCCTTTTTTTCTTTATCACGTTGACTACTCTATACCCATTCCATTCAATTTCTATCCCTTTCCCTAACCACGTCTCTACTAGGGCAATAATCTCATACTCCTTTACTATTTTCTCCAATTCTTTATTACCTATCATCCCCATCAACCCGTCAATATTCCACAACCCAATCGCCACATCTAGTTATTTATTCCCTCCCACTCTCTGCATCTGTGCTTCTCCACTTCCACCTCTACTCCTTGTCACTCTTCCCTGTGCGTCCTCTCCAGATCCCTCCTCATCCTCTTTTCTCCCGTCTTCCTTCCCCTTCTCCATACCTGCGCCTTTTTTCTTTTCCCATAAATCTTTCAAACTTAATGATCTTTCCTTATTTAGCGTCTGTCTTTTTTCCATTTTCTTTTCTGTGTTCCTTTTACTCGGAGAGGATGCAACCTTACCCTGTCTACTGTTACCTTCATTCACAATTTTCACTGCACTCCTCACCAGTTGTGACACATTACTTGCTTCCTCCTTCTCTGTGTTGTGCTGACTCTTCAAGGTCTCTGCATTTCCGCCCACCTGGTTGCTGGCAGTGCTGTTCAGCATATCCCTACTTCCCGCACCTGATGTGATGTGGACTTCGCTCACTTCCGTAATATCACTCCTTTCTACGTCACTGCCTTTCCTTGCTACTTCCACTGTTGCCAAGGACACGTTCTGCTGCTGTTGGTGTTCTTCATCAAGTTTTTTCAGCCTTCCCAACCCCCACACTCTATTCCACCTTCCGTTTCCAACCACCAGCTGCTGCCCTCTAATATATGCCGTAAGACCTTGTTTTCTTGCCTCTCTTAAATGTCTATTCAGAATTTTGTTCTTCTCTCTCGCTTCCCTGGCCATCTCCCGTTTTATCCACACCTTCTCTCCTTTTAGATTACTCGAATTTCTTATTACAATGTCCGCCATCAGTGTCGATAATAATTTCACTCTAATTGGTTTCTTTCCTTTCACTCTCCCCACACGCTGCACATCGTCAATATCAACTTCACTGAAGTTGTTCTTCATCCTGTTCTGGATCACTTCTACCACTTTGTACACTAGTTCAACTTTAGACTCTCTTTCCTCTTCTTGAACACCATATATGAAGATATTTTTTCTTACGCTTTCTTGTATACTCTTCTCGACTACTCTCTACGTTTCTCTGAAGTCCCACTCCAGACTTCTTACCTTCTGCTTCAATAGGTGTAATTCATCTTTATTACACCCTTCCTCTTTCAATATCTTCTTTACATCTTCCTTAACACTCAATTTTAGGTCCATAAATTCCTTGGATAACTCTCGGAACATTTCTTTTATTTGCTCCGTCTGACAAGCCTCTCTTATCATCTCTCTAATCGCCTCGTACTCTTCCCATCCAATGGAACCTACTGGACCTGGGCCGGGATTAACCTCTACTCCTCCTATTATCAGCAACACCATCACCACCGCCGCCACCAGTAACGTAGCCACCATCCTCCTTTTTTCACCCTTTAACTCCATCCTTGTTTCCATTCTACTTCCCTTTTTACAGTTCCATCTGCCGATAGCTATCCTATATTGTGTCAACGTGATACCCATTGCTCCACGCTCCACTCAGCACATCCGCTCAGCTTACTGTCTCACAGACGACTGAGGACACAGATAGGTCTTATGGCGACGATGGGACAGGAAAGGCCTAGGGATGGGAAGGAAATGGCCGTGGCCTTTATTAAGGTATATCCCCAGCATTTGCCTGGTGTGAAAATGGGAAAACACGGAAAACTATTTTCAGGGCTGCCGACAGTGGGAATCGAACCAACTATCTCCCAGATGCGAGCTCACAGTTGCGCGCCCCTAACCGCACAGCCAACTCGCCCGGTCCTTCAGGTATTATTATTATTATTATTATTATTATTATTATTATTATTATTATTACCGTCTTCGTCATCATTTACATACATAAAATTGTAAGGCTCACGTGTCTGTACAATCATTAAATAATCAAAATATCCTTATAATTATTTGTTTCATACCTGATACTGAACATTTATAGGACCTTTTGGTGTTACCCTGTCTGTTTGTTTATGTATCTGTTTGCGTTCCTAGAACTGGAAAAATTCTTTTTTTTTTTTTTTTGCTAGTTGCTTTACGTCGCACCGACACAAATAGGTCTTATGGCAACGATGGGACAGGGAAGGGCTAGGAGTGGGAAGGAAGCGGCCGTGGCCTTAATTAAGGTACAGACCCAGCATTTGCCTGGTGTGAAATGGGAAACCACGGGAAACCATTTTCAGGGCTGCCGACAGTGGGGTTCGAACCTACTATCTCCCGAATACTGGATACTGGCCGCACTTAAGCGACTGCAGCTATCGAGCTCGGTGGGAAAAATTCTAGACATATTTCAACCAAAATACGTATTTGGTATCTACTCATTCGGTATTGTGTTTTCAGGTGCATATGACGTCAAGATATCACTTCGTGTTAGGGTTTATAGGAAGAGTATTCTCAAATAGCCTATCTTCGTTCGCATTTAGGTGTATCAAAAGACCATATATAAAATGTTTAAAAATATGTTATTTCCGTTAGTTTATGCCGGAAAAGTATATGTAGCTCGAGGGATACTAACAGAAATGATAACGAATCCTTGAATTTTTAGTCCAAGTCCCGTGGAACACTTGGTGCATGTCAATCCAAGGTGGGCGAACCAGAAGCTCTAAAGAGCCATATTACTCTTTCCGACAGAGCAGATGCTACGGGAGGTATCATCAACGATGTGTTTCATGGCTCTTTAGTCACAGCGCCAACAAGCGACTGATAAGCAGGTGAACGTCAATCAGGAACTGTACCGTACAATCAATTCTGAAATCGTCCTCATTCTGTCTCGAATTTGTTCAGATTTTTTTGGTGAGAAATATCTGTTTTGCCTGCTGTATGAAACGTGTGAATAGAGACACGTTACTTCACATAAACAAAACATTGCGAATTGTCGTGCAAAGAACGGAAAAAATGCTGGGTTGCTTAAATAAAATTGTAACGACCATGTGTCCCTGCATTGATTATTTTGCGAAATTTTCTTATAGTTATGCAATTCAGGCTTAATAATTAACATGTATCTACATCCCCGTCGTGAATTTGGGGTAACGCTAAGAGCTATGCAATTTAACAAAATCTCACTCACAACGTGTACACTACTCTATCTAGAATTCTGTATTATTCTTCTTCTTCTTCTCTCGGTGCCTATCCGTTTCGGATGTTGGCGATCATGATGGCTATTTTCGTCCTGTTTGTGGTAGCGCGGAACAGTTCAACCGATGACATATTGCACCAGCGTCTAAGATTGTCAAGCCAAGATATTCGTCTTCTTCCAGGACCTCTTTTGCTGTTGATTTTCCCCTGGAGTATTTTTTGGAGTAGGTTGTATCTATCTGTGTTGCGCATTATATGTCCCAGATACTGCAGCTTTCGGCATTTCACTATCTTGATCAATTGAGGTGTTGTGTTCATCCTTCTCATTACTTCCACGTTTGTCATTCTCTGGGTCCAAGATATTCTCAGGATCCGCCTATAAAGCCATGTTTCAAAGGCCTCTAGCTTCTTCTCTGTGTTTTTATTTAAGGTCCATGTCTCTACACAATATAAAAGAACAGAAAATACATAACAGTGCGAAGGTCTGTATACAGTGTAGAATTCCGTAGCGAAGAACGGGTGTATCATCTAGTAAACACTTATTAAATCAAGGTGGACTATGTGACGAATGAAGCAACATTGTACGATGGGAGGGTCACTCCTATAAGTTAAAACACAACGGGTTTACATGCAATCAGCAACATCGAAACACATGTTACCTCATACAGTACACCGTGATCTTCATTACTGGAAGCCCCCTCAACGCTACTGCTAATGGCGCAAGTCTGCTCTTCCACCCGTTTGACCTTTCATATTCATTGCGCACATTTTCAATATAATTGAGGAGTGTGGTGTCGAGTGGATTGAATACAAATATTCTTCTTTTATCTCTTAAACATAGGTGACAAATGGAGCTGTAACTACTCCAGAGCTGTCAGCCATTTATTAAAATGGTTTTTCAGTTTGGTGCTCCGTAATTTGTGAATGATAATCTAATAAGTAATTTTACCAACTTCTGTCGTAATAGGGATGGAGTGACTAAATTTGTCTTTAGAGTGATAGCAAAAATTCGCTGCAGGTAAGCATGGGCTGGTTTTGGGGATGACTAGGTTGCAGTCCATAGGTCTGCTCCACAATGGGGCACACACAGTAATGAAAACTGAGATTACTTACAAGTTAGACATGTCTCAACTTAACAGCATCAAATATCTGTATATAATGTCGTGTTTCTCTTCGAAATTTTTGAATATTAACTTGATATTTAATATGTATACCGGACAGAACAAACATTAACCCATGTCATGTTCAGTATCAGTTTTGTCTACTTGTCTGTTGGAGCACCATGAGAGAATGGATTGTGTGATTTTCATGAAACTTCGTATTTAATTGTAAGAGCGAATACGATATTAGCAATAGATTCAGATTGGAGATTCAAACATATACTCATACTTTTTTTGCTGTTGATTTTTAGAGAAAAATAGTTCTTGACAAAATTTACGTTTGTAAACGTGTTTATTCTGTACCTTTTATACCGATAAAGCTAAAATAAATTGAAATACAGTATGCCTGTTGGTAGTGTGAGATTTTCAAGAACCGGTAAGTAGCTGTACGGAGAGCTGCTATAAAAATAACCCTGGAAAGTTTGAAAGGCTTTATACATTTGTCTTTATCTGACTTTTGAATGTTATCCTGATATTTGGCTTTTATACTGGTAGGAAAAGATGAAATCAAGAGCAACAATAATGCAGAGAATATGAAGCTGCGAAGGGCCACAGAGAGCCAGGAAACGAGTAGGTCACGACAAGCCTCTGACAGCCACGTGTCCACGTAGAGACCTCAGAATCTCGGGAACAAATCCAGGGGAGGACAAGAATATAATCATGCGCGTGCTAAGTGTAGGTACCATCAACCATGGGTACAACAGCTAGTTTATATAGGCCTAAATGTCTTTATATATGTACTTTGTAATATTTGCCTGATTATTGGTTTTTGCACCGGATAGGATAGATACTAGCCTATATCGGATTCAGTTCAATTGTCTGTATGCCTGTTTTATTAACACGGGATAATAGATTGGTGGATTAATTCATTTGATAAATTCGAAATTATTTCAGAAAAGACTAGGTAAACTACGGACAGGGAATCTGTCACCTGGGAGAGTGCTTTAAATGCAAATCAATGGTTATTTATTGATGAACTTATATATAAGTTTAGGATAATGGCAAGTAGGATATAGCTACACGCTGCACGAGGAAATTCAGCGTATGGGGGCTTCAGAGGGTGTCTGGAACATAAAACTGGAAGTGTCTCTTCTACCGTACTGGAAATTGCCCATGACAGAACTGATTTATAATCGTACTTCTTGTTCTATACCATTCTACGATGCAATAAAAAATAATGGAAATATCAGAGGTGGTATTATGAAAATTTAAATTCCAAGAACCGATGACTAAGAGTGTGGAGAGTTGCTATAAAGATCATGCCAGCAAACGCTCTAAAACCTTTGTATATCTGTCTGTACTTTTGAAATATTAACCTGATACTTGGTTTTTATATTTGAATTTCGCGATCCTTGAGATAGGAAAGGAGATCAGAGGAGAAGCCTTGAACACGAAGTTTAATTTATCCGTTTATATTATCACTAAATTCCCTTCATCAATCTGGAAAAGTCATTTGAAGAAATTGTAGGAAGGAGTTGTTTACTATGTTGAAGGAGGTGGGTGTGAAATACAAGGACAGAAAATAAGACAAAAGCAGTGCAGGGATGAGGTGGCTGTGGTTGGGTGTGGCGAATGTAAGCCGTTCTAAAACAAGAAGTGTGAAGAGAGTTGCTCACTCTGCCCTCATTTGTTCAATTCATTCATAAAAACTGCCATGGTTGATGTGAAGGAACAATTGGGGAAACGGGAACATTAAGAACCCAGGGATATAAAGTACCCTGGCTAAGATTCGCAGATGATACCGTGTCTCGGCTGTAAGTGAGCAGGAGCTGATAGAAATCTTGGAGGACTACTCCAAAGTCTTTAACAAGAAGATAACAAGGACCAAAATCCTCGTAGGTAGTACACACACACACACACACATACACGCGCGCGCGATCTGCACGCTGGATACGAAGCGGCAGGAGAACGCCGAGGCTTCCAGATATCTATGAAGCAGATAACGTCAGAGGGGAGGGTGAAGGGTGATATTTTAAGTCTTAAATTAAACGAATTAGTAGAGGAAATTGAAATCTATTGCGTGACCTTTTCCTGAGTTTTGATTTATTTTGTCGCTTCGATACAGAATGTAGCTATTCGTAAGTATTTCTCACCCCAAATAATTGGGGATAGGCCAAGAATGAGAAGAAGAACAAGTTAGGAAAGGGACTAGCATCCTTCAGCTCAATTCGTAGCTAAAGTGATCATTTTAATTCGTTTTAAAACGATATGAGTGCTTCATTGTCTGAAACACCACGTGTCTGGGCGTTGGCTGTGATTAGTAGCACTATATGAGCGACACTGTGGATCTGCTTTGCCTGGGATTAGTACCCACTATAAGAGGAACACCACGGGATAGTACGAGTCCCTATGATTAGTACACCTGTGTGAGAAACACCATAGGTCTGCGTTACGTGTGCGACGTAAAATACTTGTGATTAGTACCATAACGTTCGGAACACCTAGAGTCTACGCTACTCTTGATTAGTCCCACAACTTGAGAAAGACCGTGGCTCTACTTTACTAGCGACAAGTACCGTTATGAGGGGCCGATGACCTGGATTTTGGACCCCTTTTGGACAACAAGAATACTAATTATTCAATATATTTTCTTGGGAAGTTGTAGCATTGCGGGTCAGATCCGATGATTGTTTTAAGTTTATAATCATTGTTCATCGTCATATTTTTGAATTCTAGTCAGTGGATCGATTTTGGAATTATTTTTAACTCTCAGTATTGTGAGTTGGCTCCGCTGATTATTTTAAATTCATATTTATCTTTTCATTCTTCATCATCACGTTTTAAATTCTAGTCAGTGGATGAATTTTGGACTTTTAAATTGTCATTGCGTTTCGTCTCATCTCGTACCATTAGGAGCTGATGACCCAGATGTTAACCTCCTTTAATCATCATCATCATCATCATCATCATCATCATCATCATCATCATCATCATCATCATCATATTCCACTGTGTCACAGAAAATCATTTTTAAAAGTTTTCGAAATCTATTAAATCAAAATCTTCAAGTGTAGATGATATTCCTGTTACTTTTATACAGAATATAATGGGTGATATCCTGCCTATACTGGCGCAAGTACTAAATTACAGTTTATCGAACGGAACTTTCCCTTCTTCATAAGACGTCGTCTCCAAACGGAGGTAGACGATCCACACGGCCAGCTCTGATCTTGTCGTTGCAGCCATACCATGCGAATTTATTGGAATATCTCTCAGGATCTTTAATGCAGTGGTTTCCCGTTGCCTTCTGCATCCTAATGCTGTTGACCAAACTGGTTCCTCCGCCTTTGGGAACAATTTCTTGTCCCCAGGACAATAGCGTGCTCTTACCCATACCCGCTCATCCACTCTCAAAGAGCCTGTTGGCACTTGGTACAGGGGATCTTCTTATACCGGGAGATAATCGGTCCCTTCATTCGTTAGCCCCCTCTCTACAGCGGGGAGGTGAATGTCAGGATTTTACCGTCATTGAAACAAGGACCAAATGGCATTTCGTTGTTTCTCTGGTTCTTTAGAGAGGGAGCTTACCCTACTGTCCGGAAAAATCCAATATAATTCCGGTACCTAAACATTCAGACCCACAGTCACTCTCTGAAAACCGTCCTAAGTTCATACTCCCCTTACTTTCTAAAGCCTTTGAATGTATTTTATATGAGCAAGTTGTGGGGCACCGAAATAGATATGCCCTTTTGGACCCTGTGCAGTCTGCATAAAGAAGGGTCACAGTACTACGACTGCACTTTTGAAGGTTACTGAAGACATCAGAGATGCTATGGGCAAATAAATGACTGCTCACTGTACTTATCATTCTTGACATCTGCAGTGCTCTTGACACTAGGTAAATTCAGACTGTTATAAAGAATATGGAATTACTAAAGGTTTTAGTCCTTATTGGTGTGATCATCAACAGCTGGTAACGAAGACAAGGCCTCTAAAGGTAAAACGAAAATTAGTGGTATCCCATAAGATTGATTTCCTGTATTTATATTAATGATGTATCATCAACACCTATCAAATCTATGCTAACGATCTTCAAGTACATGGGCCCATTGCATTTTCTGACGTGTTCCAAAATGGCGTCAGAGTGGAGGTATGGACCACACAAGCCAGAATTATATGAAGTGAACTATAATTTTAAAAGTTCACAGGAGGCCAAGACCGAGTAAAGAGCGCACAATTTTAAAGGCTGTGAGTAGAGAACATAAAAATATCAAGCGGACTGTTTGAAAAGAAACAAGCAGCCTACATTTTATTATGGTGTTATTACACTAACTAATCTGCCGAGATACTGGACGGACGCGAAACATTTCAGCTGCGTCAGAAAAGAAAGATATTAGCCAAGTTAAACGAAATACTCAAATATTTCTCGTTCTAAAGAAGATACGGCATAATATACAGTATTCAGAGCAGAAGAAAGGAATCTCGGCGTAAAATAAGGAGATTTGAATTAAATACGCTCATCAACTGATCAAAGAACGAAACGACACGTCGAAGCTTATTAAAAATGAGATTGGAGAAAAATAACCAAGAATCATTACCAAGAAGCAAAATTAAGAGATTCTTCAGCCTTGAAGAACATAATTATTATATAAAATTCTAAATAAACATTAAGGCAAAGATAAGATATAAGATACAGTGAACCCAGTGTTAAGTATTTTGGGAAAAGTCAGCTCAATAAGCAAATACAAGAGTATTGACGAGATATTTGATTTTCAAGAAGCATTAAAATGAACTGACTTGTTTGGATTATTTTATGTTAACACTAGCGCAAGAGAGAAGATGATTATGAATTGTTAAATTCGAGGTGGACCAACCTAGAGGTGAATATGTAACCAGCCAGCCAACGAAACCTGATGAAGGAGAGGACTTCAGCTGACCCATAGTATCCAGCCGACCGAGGACTACAGATGTAGCGCTGAGAGCTACAAAGTCGCCATAGCCATTGAATGACAAGCTAAGTTTATTAAATGATAGTTCTTAATTAATTTAGAATTTAGTAACCTTATGAAATTTATAGTAATTGTGAAGTATTTAAGACAACAAGTGACTCAGTGAAGTGCAATGATTGAGGTTAAGTAGTGATAAGATCGATATATCTCGAATAAGTGATTATACATGTATTGAGTGTGTTACGATAGCTGATGAATTTATGATTATTTGCGAGAATGAGTGTAGATTTCACATAGCATAATGAGAGTATATGCACGTATTAGATTTCTTAAATGGGTTTGGAAGCTGAACATGCTTATTAAGCGTCATAATGAAATAATATGGAAAGGGAGTGTAGAATGACATGTTAAGGTTACTAACACCTATTGCCACTTATAATCTTGGCACCTACCATCCTAGTCTTACTATGTTTACGTATTTGTAAAATCATCAGTATGTTTCACAAATAAAAAATAATCTCAACCTCATTACTAACCCTACTAGTTCTTAATTAGCCATAATTTCATCCTCTTATTCCATACTCGACTTTACATGAAGCCTTATTTGCGTTGAAAAGTTGAGCGACTCCTCTCAGTTTAATGTGATAGCTCTGTATTATCTCTGACGTCTATTTTATTCAACACAGCTATATAGACATCCCATCTATCAATTCGTGTATTACCTCTATATAACATTTACTATGGATATTTCCTTACTACACAGCCTTATTTTAATATAGCAGAAACGATCCACTCTGATATACGCCTCTGGGTTAGCCAAGCCCACCTTGTCTTACGATATTCCCACGAAGTATTAATCATTCCATGTACTTGCTTCTTATAATTGATCCATAATGTGAATATTTATATTTATCATCCATCATTATGTCTTTGATGCAACTATGTTCCTAGCACAACATATTACTCCATTATCTTCTATACAGGGTTATATACCTAACATGTTACACGCAGATAACTTCTAAACCATTAAATATATCAGCATTCTGTTTTCATATTCGTAAATGGTACGCAGGGTCTTGTAAAATAACGTGCGACTTAGTCTCATGGGGTGATTAACAACCGAAATATTGATACTAACTCCATATTTTTAAATGGAACGGCACAAATTTATACAGCTAATTTAAAAGTTCATCTGCGTACAAGTTCAAATATGTAAGTATTTTCAAAATCGGACAATTACTTTTTCAGATATAAATAAGAACAGCATGCGCGGTTTTGGATGCCGCATCAGACGGCGTGAAGTCGGGCAAGGATATTTTGAGGCGCAAGCTGCTTCCTGGCCTTGATTCCAGCCAGTTTCCCACTTATACTACTGTCCAGGTACGACACAAATAAAAATGCTCCGACAGCGATATACAGGGTTATTCACCTAACATGTTACACGCAAATAACTGGTTCGGGCGCCTCCACCTCCACCGGCCCTCCGCAGAGGCCTCCTCCCCCACCTCCTCCACACGCTCTCGGAGAGGCCTCCTCCACACGCTCTCGGGAGAGGCCTCCTCACGCTGGATAAGAGCGCGACCCTAACCTCACATCCGCCATCTTGGAGCGGCTTAACCTAACTTTTTATGCGTAAGAGAGCTAGCCTAACTTAATGGAAGGGCCTAAACTCAGTTTTACGGCTGGATGCCCTTCTCGACGCCAATTGCACAAGATGGCGGCTATACATGGCTCCTTATGAGACACCGCCTAACCTCACGTCCGCTATCTTAGAGGGGCTTAACCTAACACAAGACAGCAAGCATAACCTCATGGAGGGGCTTAACCTCAGTTTTACGGCTGGTTGCTCTTCCCGATGTCAACTGCAAAAGATGGCAGCTATACATGACTCCTTATGAGACGCCTTTAGGGTGCTTGCGCAAGAACTTTTGACATACAAGACAGCAAGCCTAACCATGTAGAAGGACTTAACCTCAGTTTTACGGCCGGATGCCCTTCCCGACGCCAATTGCACAAGATGGCGGCTATACATGACTCCTTATGAGACGCCTTAAGGGTGTTTGCGCAAGATTGTGGCTGCAAGATAGCTGCTATACATAGGCTCTTATGAGACGCCCTTGGGATGCTTGTGCAAGATGGCGGCTATACATGGCTCCTTATGAGACGCCTTAAGGGCGCTTGCGCAAGATGGCGACTGCTCTTATGAGACGGCTTAAGGGTGCTTGCACAAGATGGCTTGAGACCCCTAAGGATGCTTGCGCAATATGGTGGACACAAGATGGCGGCTATACACGGCTCCTTATGAGACACCTTAAGGGTGCTGGCGCAAGATGACTGCTGCTCTTATCAAGAAAGCTAGCTTAGAGGCTAACGTACCGCGCTGGTTCGATTCATTAAATTTGGGGCTTAAATGCAAAATGTTAAATATCCCGAAAACTGTGCGTCGTAGAGCAAAACGGACAAAATGTTTCTGCCTAATACGTAGGTTCGCAGTATAAGGAACATGATAGCATAAGAAAAAAGTAGTCTAATGGTGAGATCAACGGTTCGGTTCCTACTTAGGCCCTTTGGCATTGACAGCTATCTAATTCTACAAGATAGCGGCTATACATAGCTTCTTATGAGACTGCTTAAGGGTGCTTACACAGGATGGCTTGAGACACCCTAGGGATGCTTGCGCAAGATGGCGGACACAAAATGGTGGCTATACACGGCTCCTTATGAGACTCCTTAAGGTTGCTTGCACAAGATGGCTGCTGCTCTTATGAGACTCCCTAGGGATGCTTGCGCAAGATGGCAGCGACAAGATGGCGGCTATACACAGCTCCTTATGAGACGGCCTAGGGGTGCTCGCACAAGATGGTGGCGGCTCGTATGAAGAAAGCTAGCTTAGAGGCTACTGCGCAAGATGGCGGCTGCTGTTATGCATGTGGTAGAGGGAAATTTGAAATTCCACGTGCTTTTCAAAGCTACGTTCTTTTTGACAGCTGCCATCTTTAATCAACAGAGCACCGTGCTGCCATCTTTAACAACTACCTTTGAAATGTGGTGGCGGCAATTTGAAAAAATTCTACGTGGTTTTGATAGCTGTCGACCACCACCTTTAAACAATAACGCATCGTGCTGCTATCTTTATGAAACTAAACCTCATCCTTACACATGTGGTGGTGGGTAATGTGCTATTTTGACAGCTCCCATCTTAATCAACAGAGCATAGTGGTGCTATCTTTACAGCACTAAACCTCATACACTTGAAATGTGGTGGCTTGTAATTTAAAAAAATCTACGTGATATTTTAACAGCTGTCATCTTTAAACAATGGCGGCTATACATAGGCTGTTAAGGCCTCATCCTCCTCCTCCTCCTCCTCCTCCTCCTCCTATGTCAAGGCATAGCTTTATCGAACAAGTTTAAACCTGCATCGCGAAGGCAAGAGTGTGCAGCGATGACATCATTGTGCATGTTTAGACTCGCAGATCGCAAAAGAAACATAACAAGACTAGAATTAAACACTGTACTCGATGTCGTTAACCTCAACATGTGATCAGAACATTGATTGATGAGTTCAGAACACTACATAAGTGATTAAGACTAGAATCGAACACTGTACTCGATGTTGTTATATTCAAAATTTGATCAGAACATTGTTTGATGTGTTCAGAGCAAAAGTACAACTTCAATGATTTGCCTAGTGTAAGAATCAAAAACTATGGAAACACACTGTGCGTATATCGCGTAGCTAACTCGCTCAGTAAACGATACAACTTCAATGATTTACCCAGTGTAAAAATAAAAAAAACACTGTGCACATATCGCGTAGCTGTGTCGCTCAGTAAAAGATACAGCAAAGTACAACTTCAATGATTTGCCTAGTACGAAAATCAAAAACACACTGTGCACATATCGCGTAGCTATCTCGCTCGGTATACGATAATCTGATTTAGTTACAATATAAAATACATAGATTCAAACCCTGTTCTATTATCGCAAAGACGGAAAGTGAAATTAAACAGAACGATTGGTGCTATAAGAAATACATTGGTTACATTTCAGTCCCTAGCAGTCGAACAAGTTATCGCATAAACATGAAATATCAGTCAATCTGTTGGCATGGGTTACAAGCATATAGCTTATGCGGAAAGTAAAATTAAACAGAACGCTAGTGCTATAAGAAATACACTGCTTACATTTAAGTCCCTAGCTGTTGAACAAGTTATCACATAAACATGTAACATGAAATATCGGTTCGGAAACATATTATTTCAATCAGCTGGCATGGGTTACAAGCATGTAGCTTGTGCAGGCGAGGACTACTATGCAAAATGCTGAACCGAAAAAGTAATCGTGATAGGGAATGGAACCCTGGGGTTACGTCTTATCATAAGGGCGAAAAGACGAAAGGACTCTCCCTCCACCTCCTCCTCCTCCTCCTAGGGCTAATGGGCTAAAGGGACAAAGGGCTCCTCCACCACCTTACTACGCCCTCCTCCTCCCGGAAGGAGTTAGCTGAAGTTGGACATTTTTAACAGCAGCAACACCCTCATCGATTGTTATCAGCAAGAACGCTTCTACTTTGTTAAGTGTAGCAAATTAATCTCTATTGGTAAATGGTTTTGTGTTCAGAAACGAAGACATTCATACCACATATAACAGGGAATGGAACTCAAGGGTCACATCTTATCAGAATTACCGAATAAAATCCCGGACCTATTAGTGGTGCGATGAGTTGCATTTTCCTAACAGAAATCAGTATCTGCTTGACTGTTTTAAGTGTATGGAACACTGAACTTTTGAAGATGGTAGCAGTGAGGTTAGCGATGCTCTATTGTAGTTAAAAGTGAGGTTAGGGTCCGTCAAGATGACAGCTGTCAATAAAGAGCACGTGGTCGTGACGTCAGTGCGGCAGTGATTTGCAGATGCACCGCATTACCGTCTGGCCAAGTAGGGTTACAGCTTCGATTTCGGGATCTTTGCGTGTAAACATACAGGTAATACGAGTATTTCCCATGTGATATGTTTGTAGCACAACGGTTATATCACCATATTTTCAAGGTAAGTTTGGGCATGAAGGATGGGACACCTCTTGTCAGTCTTGCGTTGTTTCCGTATGTTAGCGCCAGACTCCTCCTGATCAATATTCTTGATGAGCTCTTGTTCACTTCCATTCCCAACGGTATTAAGTTTTCAGTTTCAAAGTATTTCAAGACCCTTCATTTTCTCCTGCGGGTATAAAGGGGATCAGGACAATTGAATTGAGGATAAGAACCAACTAACTCGCGTTATTCATCCAGTCACCCTGGAGAAAGTATATTTATCAGGCAGGAGTCTCCGTTATCGTTCTTTTCGGTTTCTGCAAGGGGAGCCACAGCTGTGAGGTCACCGATTTCGTTCAAACTTTGGGAGGTTGATCTGCGTCGAAGATAACGAGATACGTGTCCGAGGGTTTGTCTTCGTAACTGTTGGTAATTTGGGTTTGAATTCATGTAGCACCACTTCCCTCCGTAAACGACAATCTGTTAATTTTCACAGTTATTTTCTGGATGAAAATTGCAATGTAGACAGCTGGTTTCGCTCATCATATCTATGGACTTAATTCTAGTTTTGGTGGTCTTTTATCACTGTAAATCCGATAGTCTCATTCGTCTTAAAAGGTCGGGCCTCTTATTTTTCAGGAACGATGGGATGGTAGTCTAGCTGTTCGAATGTATAAAGCTTATAATAACTGTATTATATACATAACGGTAGGCACGAATGATTATGATGCCATAAGCAAACATGATAATTGTCTCCACCTTCAAATAAAAGTTAATGTCAAGATTTTATTATTTTTTTTCATTGTTATTCCATGTGTTATTCAATGTTTATTCCCTAAAAGGGGTACCTAATAGGGACATAATGAGGCATTAATGTGACTGCCGTAAAGACCTGCCTGGATGTCTGATAATGGCCCGAGTTCAGCCTGATTTATTAATGGGCGTATTTCGGTGACATTTCATATTTCTTCTAACACCTTTATTTTGATTTATAACTATGTAAAACATATATGTGTAAGTCTTTTAAAGAAAATTTTGCTGTATTTACTTTGCCTAAAAGTCACGTTTTGGACCCATCTAAGATATCGGTCATATATCTTCTCAGTTCTCTATAAAGTAATATTGTCATATTCCATAGAATTTTGTGTTACGAATACGAGAGTTTCTGTGCTAAACTTACATAAATTACAACTCGTAGGTGGTATCTTTCGGTGGAAGGAATATGTCACAGCTTTAATCTATTTTAGCAGCTAGCAGTAAAAGCATTGACAAAAGAGACTCATTGGAAATTTGTAAGAAGCTCAGGCTTGACAGTGAAATACAGTATTATGAATAAAGTAGCTTGGCTTTGAACTTCTTAATTTCACTATTGTTTGAATGGTCACATTGGCAGGATTTCTATTTCCTGGAAAAAAGAGGGGAAAGTGGACCTCCCCTCCAGGCTTCAGCTATCCTTGGTTTTAGATTGCAAATTAAATATTTCAGTATGAGTTCAACATGCCTAAAGGGAAGTGTTCAAAGTGTGCGAAACTGAGGCAATTCTTTCAAGAATCTGGGGAATGGTTTTGTAGTAGCGATGGTGGTACTCGTACTTCATACTGTAAATTTGAAGTTAAGGTGTCTGCTGGAAACTGTTGTAATATGCAACAAACTGTGTTACTGGTAAGCATAACATGTTCTTAAGATTTTCCACCGCAGCATCTATTGTTTGAGGGAGCTTGTTCAAATAAGGTCTCGCTGGATAACTGCTCGGTATTTTGTAAATATATTTGCAGGATGATCATCCAGTATTCTTCTGAAAAGATAAATATTGCTAGCTTCAAATATTTCTTAGAGACGAATATTAGTCAGCCAGTCCTTGATGAGTCAACACAATCGTTCTACTATGAAGATGTGTCAGAGAGGATAAGATCTACAGTTCTCAACAAGAAGAAATGAGTTTCGGTGGACGAAATAACTGACGCAGATGGGATATACATAGCTGTCGTTATAATTGGTGTAATGGAGGAGGACCGGCCTGGTGAAGTGTTTCTATTAACACGTGAAGTTCTGGAGAAAGTAAGTAATTCCTCCATTGTAGTGTTGTTTGATGATACTCTGAAGCTACTCTGGCCAGACGGTGTAAAGAAGGAAAACATTCTACTACTTGTTGCCGCCCCGTACGTGACCAAGACAGGGAAAGGACTAACCTTAAACTATTTTACCAGAAAATGGTCCTTCTTAAGTGCCTCACGTATAGTTTATATAGAGGGGCAGAAGAGGTTGGAAGTTACTACCCCGACGTAGACGGGCTAATTTATAATGTAAAGAAAATGTTACGGAAAACTCCACTTTGAGTGCAGAAGATGAAAGAAATAGCCCCTGCTTTACCTCTTCCTTCCCAGCCTCTTCTTACTCGCTGGGGGACGTGGCTCGATGCTACTCAATATTATTTCAGAGATTATGATTTCCCTGAGATGGTAATTGATGACTAAGATCCTTATGAATATTCATGTATTAAATTTGCGCCAAGGTTTGATTTCTTCTAAGTGCTTAGTCAGAAACTTGGCATGCGTAGCATCGAACATTGGCAGAATATCAAGATCAATCACTCATCTTGAAGCTGTAGGGCTTCAACTATTTAACGTACTGTAAATTACAAAACAAACTACTGAGGGTGATTGAAGGCAATCAAAAGGTAAAGTGGCTGATACAATTGGTGCGAAATTGAAAAGGGGGCTGTTGTCTCATGTAGAGTATTCTACGATTCTCAAGATAATTGAATTTATTCGTGGACACGAAACAAAATTTGATGATTCTGAACCAGACATTTTCCCATTTTGCAAGTTGAATTTCTTCAGGTATACAAATATCCCGTCTGATGACCTAGGAGGCTTCCATTTTCCAAACTTGAAAATGCACGTGATTATCCAGTGTAATTTCATTGACAGCGGTAATTAGAGCAAGGTACAGATTAGACACCAGCCAAATACTTCGTCACTGATTGTAATTTTTTTAATTTTTCAGGTTACATATACTGTACCTGAAGACGAAGTGGGACTAAGAACTTTGTGATAGATAGTAGAAAATACGTAACCAGTACTGATTATGAAATATTAGTTATATATGAATTAATTAAATTCTAAGATCACATTGTATACATAAATCAAGCTGTTAAGATCATATACATTTTTTTGCTAGTTGTTTTACGTCGCACCGACACAGATAGGTCTTATGGCGACGATGGGACAGGGAAGGGCTAGGAGTGGAGAGGAAGCGGCCGTGGCCTTAATTAAGGGCAACCACCGTGGGAAACCACGGAAAACCATCTTCAGAGCTGCCCACAGTGGGGTTCGAACCTACTATCTCCCGAATACTGGATACTGGCCGCACTTAAGCGACTGCAGCTATCGAGCTCGGTATATATATTTTTAGGCCATTAAAAATCCGCCCCATATAGATTACATTTTCTAATACGGTTTATGTGTCGAGGTTGATAATACCGATCTAAGATACTCTAAAATATATTACCTAATTTCACTGGTTTGTGAATGGCAATCTTTGTATGTCTACGATCAGTCTTCAGCCCAAAGGCTGGTTGGATCTTCAACAGCTCCACCGTTAGCTGACATAGATGGTTTAGGTATAACTGAAGATGAGTAGGCCTACTAGGAAAACTAGGAGTGATGTAGTTTCCCGTTGCTTACCTCACTGAGCCAGAAGTTGCTGTTACATATCAGCCTGCCAATCCCACTGAAATGCATGCACGAACAGACCCTATGAGCAACAAACCGACACTGGATGCATGAGGGAGGGCATTACTAGCATCGCTCATACCTCACTCGCTTTCATATTGTCAAAGCCAAGGATATGACTGAGGCAGTTCAATGAATCTTTATGCATGCATATAATGTACCATGTATAAATAAGCAAAAAGTGCGATGCACTAAGTAGATCGGAAGTTTCATTGAGCTTTTTTTATTTGGAACTACCCCAGGGCGAAGTAGCGATACTAGGAGAAAACGCTAATTGTTAGAGTATAATGGCATCCGTTTGACTGCAAAATTTCAGTCTTAAATAATACGCTTTTAAGACAATACTTTAAAATTTGAATTACAGTTCTATATTACATTGCATTGTTCGAAATTTTAAATTTTCTTCAAATAGTTACAGACAAGGAATAAATTGAATCTACCAATTTGCTCTGTCACTTTTTTCTCTATCTTCTTTATGATGTTGTGGACGGTTCCCATGTCACCCATCTGTACTTCACTAAATGCACACTCCTCGTCTGTGGCAGAATGTAGCGACTTTTGTATGTCCACATCTCCCCGGGACAAAATGATAGAGCGAACTATAAATGCACTAGCCCTCCATCATTTCACGGAGATGTTCCACGCTGATGCGCTGAGTATACTTCATAAACTTTATTGGCAATATAATGTTATGGCAGCCTCTCACATCAAAACCGTGTTCCTGACTTCTTTTGTTCAGGACCTAGCTTGAAAGGAAATGCGCAGCGGTCGTTCTCGAAGACGTTCACGAGGAACGTCATCTTAAGAAGAAACAAGAGAATTATAGAATTTTACTTCCTGGTATTTTCCTCCTTAATTTAATTTAATTCCCCATTTCTTTCCTCACTAGCATAAAACACCTTCTCTAATTGTGCCCAGTTAGATGCCTATCCTCATTACATCCCTTTTAATGTTTTCTTTTCCTTGGCATTCTTTCTTCTTCTCTCTTTATATTATCGAGCTCTCTCGGCCTTTGCTTCTACATCTTATCAAGTTTTGTCTCTTACCACATACCTCCGTTTTATCCCACGTCTTGCCAAGCATTCTGAAACATACCTCTACGACATTTACTGTGTATCAAGTGTTGGAAGACCTGATTAGTGTAGTGGCTTAGCTGTTGGCCGTGGTTCGAGTCCCGGTCTTTCTTGAGCTGGAATTTTCGCCGGATAATTCATGTATTTTCAGAGAAGAGCCGACGAACCTAAACTCGTGAGAGCCGACGAACCTAAACCCGTGGTCAAAATCTAAAACGAGCTAGGGTGGCTGCAGCAACGCAAGAAATTCCTCCTTAAGTTGAAAAAGGTTGATTTTTGGTGTCTGTGTACCCAATATTGCTGGCTTCGCGATCTAGCAATAGCTTCGCGTTTGATTCCCGAGCAGGTTAGGGATTTTTACCTGATCTAAGAGCTGGTTCAAAGTTTATTCTATCAACGTAAGTACAATGGCGGAGCTGTCTGACTATAAGCCAAAGGCTTTAGTCTAGAAAGCCAAGAATAACGGCCGGGAGGATTAGATACTCTGACCACGTGTCACCTTGTAATCTGCAGGCCTTTAGGCTGAGCAGTGGTCGCTTGGTAGGCCAAGACTATCAGGGCTGTAGCACCACGGAGTTTGTTTGAGTGCTTTATACACGGAGGTTTATCTACATAAATTCGCAACCTTCCTTCTTTCTTTTTGGTTAAGTTTATATTGATTAAAGCAATGTTCACATGTTATATTATCTGCTTATTCTCATAATTTAGTAAATCATGACTCCTGAGTGTGTATGATATCCGAGTGGAATAGTAACTGGCTTCTCACCAACAACGCTGCATTTCGATTCTCGGCCAATTCTTGCAGAAATTTTGAAATTAAATGTCGCATTCCTGTGATTCCTATTTTATGTAAAATTGGAGATCCCGTGGCTAAAGCAACGATATTAACAGTCATGCAAAACTACATGCTTCTTACCTGCTTATTTGCCTTCTTGCTTTTCTTTAAAATTTGTATTCTTGCGTCTTCAAATAATTCACTTTCTAAGGCTCTGAATCTGTACCAATACAATATATAGAGTGTCTGAAAATAATTTAGAGAAATTGTAAAAGGACGCATTGTTACGAAACAAAAATGGATCTCTAGAGTATTATTACCTCCTAGTGAAGGCTCACCAGAAAATCGACAAAGAAATCCAAGTTAAATTGTGAGCAACTTCTATATCAGCCTGTGCAGCGTTTGGCTGGTAAGCTTCCTAGCTTGATAACCTTGGGCGGTGCGCTACCAGAGCACACTGATATGTCGCTCGCTCACATGCAACCTTGCTAGTAATGGCGGCGTATCACAGAGCAGATTCTGATCATCGTGCATGGATAATCTAGCGTCTTTATTCTGTTTATCATGCGATAATTTATCCAGAACGGACTAACGTACACAACTTAAGTCCTACAGTAATGGGAAAGCTCCTCCCGGTTTCGGGTGAGCACAATGCACTTGATTTATGGAGCATATCGGTAAACAAAGTACAGTACAGTTCGTGCAAGTCAAAGTTCGCCACACTGAAAAATAATTACTGAAATGACGTACCCAGGTAACGTACGATATGTAATAAAAGTAAACATTGCAAGGACGACCCGTGGTATTGACAAGTGTTAGAGGCTGAGTTTATAACGGAGTATGCTAGGAAAGAGTCTAAAAAACCAAGTACATCACTGTGTTTTGATAGGTGTTAAACAGAAATGGACACCATTATTAATTCCAAACATCTTTATTTATATAGATTTCCTGCTGTAACAGGCCGGGCTTCTACAGCTCGTCTTTAATGTCCTTAGATGATTGAGGAAATCACTTTCGTGATAATTTATTTTTGTTAATTGTTTAGGTATCGTACTTACTGTGAGCATTGTTATTTTCATTTCATTTTAATAATCCATTTCACCCGGCGCACGTAATCTGGTAGGAGATGATGCTTTAAATTTCTCCTTTCTGATGCCCAGGTTGTCCACTCCCCTTCCGCTCCATATGATGAGTCACGCAATGCACTCTACTGTATTGCCTACCACCTGAAAAGAACATGGAAACGGCCGATACCATGCGGTACTCAGTCACGTGCTTATGTCTGTATTCCATTCACTAGTAAAGGTTCTCATCATTTCTGCTTACCCCATACATTTTCCTTGGGAACAGTGAATGCTAATATCGAAAGAATATATGAAGATGTAGAGGATTTAATACAATATGTAAAAGGTGACGAGAATTGAAATGTTATGGGAGACTGGAATGCAGTGGTAGGCCAAGGAAGAGAAGGTAATGCCGTAGGATCATTCGGATTGGGACAAAGGAATGGAAGAGGAGGTCATCTGGTTGCATTCTGCACCAATCACAATTTATTCCTTTCTAATACTTGGTTCAAACACTACAAGCGATGGCTGTATACATGCATGAGACTTGGATACAGTGGAAGGTATCAAATAGACGTCATTATAATTAGGCAGAGATTCAGAAATCAGGTGTTGGATTGCAATACCTTCCCAGGAGAAGACTTGGACTCTGATCACAACATGTTGGTTATGAAATTCTATCTGAAGTTGAATAAATTGAAGAAGGTAAGGAATCCAAGGAGATGGGATCTAGACAAGTTGAAAGAAAAGAGTGTGAGGGATAGTTTCAAGGGACATGTTGCACAAGGAATAAATAATGACTGAAGGAAGCACTGTAGAGGAAGACTGGACAGTCATGAAGAATGAGGTCAGTAGTGCTGCTGAAGAAATGTTAGGAAGATAGGTAAGATCAAATAAGAATCAATGGATAACTCATGAGATACTAGACCTGATCGATGAACGACGAAAATACAAGACTGCAAGAAATGAAAAGGGCAGAAAAGAATACAGGCGATAAAAGAATGAAGTGGATAGAATGTGCAGGACAAGCTAAAGAAGAATGGCTGAAGGAGAAGTGCAAATATGATGAAGGTTGTATGGTCCTAGGGAAGATAGATGCTGCATACAGTAACATCAAGTAAAACCTCTGGAGAAAAGAAAACTACGTGTATGATATTAATAGCTCAGATTGAAAACCACTTACAGGGAAAGAAGACAAGGCAGAAAGATGGCAAGAACATATCCAGCAGCTGTATCAAGGTTAAGACGTAGAAGATATGGTTCTGAAACAAGTAGAGACTGTTGATGCTGATGAAATGGGAGACCCACTTTTGAGGTCAGAATTCGACGGAGTTTTGAGAGACCTAAATAGGAACAAGGCACCTGGAATTGACGACATTCCCTCCGAATTACTGACTGCTTTAGGAGAAACCATCATGGCGAGGTTATTCTATTTAGTGTGTAAGATGTATGAGACACGAGAAGTGCCATCAACTTTTCGGCAGAATGTTGTTATTCCTATTCACAAGAAAGGCGGTGCTGACCACTGTGAAAATTACTGCACCATTATTTTAGTATCTTGCACCTACAAAATTCTAACACGCACTATTTACAGAAGAATGCAAGGACAAGTTGAAACTGAGTTGGGAGAAGATCGGTTTGGCTTCAGATGTAATGTGGGAACACGTGAAGCAACCCTGACTTTACGTCTGACCTTACTGTTAGAGGATCGAATTAAGAAGGACAAATCCACGTACATGGCGTTTCGAGATCTATGTAAGACATTCGATAGTTGATTTGGTCAAACTATTTGAGATTCTGAAGGTGATCGCGAGAAGATACCGAGAATGCAGAATTTTCTAGAATCTATATTAAAGTCAGTCTGCAGTTCTATGAAAAAAGAAGCAGCAATTCAGAAAGGAGTGAGGCAAGATTGCACTTTGAAAGAGAAGCAGCAGTTCAGAAAGGAGTGAGGCAAGACTGCACTTTGTCCCCCTCCTTTTCTAGGTTTATATAGGACAGGCAGTAAAGGAAATCAAAGAGGAATTCGGGAAGGGAATCACAATCTTAGGAGAGTAAATCAAAATCCTAAGATTTGCAGATGATATTGTTATTTTACCTGAGATTGTAGATGATCTGGAGAAATTGCTGAATGGTATGGACGGTTTCTTGGGGAAGGAGTACAAGTTGAAAATAAATAAGTCCAAAACAAAGGTAACGGATTGCAGTCGTACGAAGTCAGGTGATGCAGGTAAAATTATATTAGGAAATGAAATCTCTAAGAAAGTAGATGAATACTTGTACTTGGGTAGTAAAATAACTAACGATGGTAGAAGTAAGGAGGACATTAAATGCAGACTAGCACAAGCAAGGAAGGCCTTCCTTAAGAAAATAAATTTGCTCACTTCGAACATTGATATAGGAATTAGAAGAACGGCTTTGAAGACTTTCGTCTGGAGCGTAGCATTGTTTGGAAGTGAAACATGGACGATAACTAGCTCAGAAAGAAAGAGAATGGAAGCTTTTGAAATATGGTGTTACAGAAGAATGTTGAAGGTGAGATAGATGTATCGAATCACGAGTGAAGAGATACTGAATCGAATGGGTGAGAAGAGATCGTTGTGGCTAAATTTGACGAGAAGAAGCTATAGAATGATAAGACACATCTTAAGACACCCAGAAGTCGTTCTGTTGGTTTTTACTGAACGTGTAGCGGAAAGAGCGATAGTGGTAGTCCAACGTATGAATATGACAAGCAGATTAGAGCAAATGTAGGATGCAGCGGTTGTGTAGAAATGAAAAGGTTAGCACAGGATAGAGTGACATGGAGCGCTGCATCAAACCAGTGTATGGACGGATGACTCAAACAACAAGGATATTATCACGCACTTCACTGCTAATGTTCTGTTGCGAATTTAGTCCACTATTCGCAGGACATGTGAGATATGGACCAGTGAACCCTGGCAATTAATTAAAATGATGACGGACCTCTCTTATATTATTGTGTTTATTATGCCCATGAATTTTCCGTAACTTATTTCCATGAACCACGTATTTGTGTTTGTCTCCGGTTTCTGTTCCTTCTTTTGCTTCTCCTTCTTCCCTGATCACTAAATCACAATTTTCTCACATTTATCCAATACGTTCTCATTTTCTTTCTTTCTACTCGTTTACTTCATTATGCCGTTCTTGGTTTGCCTCTCTTATCCTTTCCTTTAATAACAATACAATAAGTGGAGTATATTGTGTTAATTATTCCATTATTAGGAGTTCCCTCTGATTTTCACGATATCATTAATCACAATTATAATATTAAAAGTGACAGGCAGATAACTTCAAAACAATTAAACAAATTTGCAGAAGATAGCTTCCAGGAATTAAGCAGAATAAGAAAGAAATATACAGATATAGCTCTCATACAGTTAGTATCGAGGCACTAGGGTTCTTCACTTGCAGCATCTGGGTAGCATTGTTAAAAGCCGGTAAGCGAGGTTCTTAGGTAGTGGATGGTAGTGGAGGGTAAGAGAGAAATTTTAATGACTGTATACATATGTTGTGGCTTTAAAACATTAATTTTTAAATTGATGAAAATCAATGGTTCATGGTGTCGTTGCTGTAGTCAGGTCCTAGTTCGTGAACCATGGGCAACGCCTGAGTGGCCTAGTAAGTGGTCCTGAGCGTCGGGATACCAGTTGCTATGGAATGGGAGTGGGCATCTCGGACATATTCTGAGTCATGGCCCTCCTTGTCTAGGGCTATACAATCCACCGGTGGTCCATAACACGTTAGAGGAGAGATACTCACTTGGAATATGTGTAAGTAGGGTAACATCCTGCTTCATGAATTTACCGAGCTCAGAACATTTTAAGCAAACCTCGGACCTATGGGAGTAACGGAGTCCCACTACCATTTGACAGGCGAGGGACTCCTTGGAAAAAAACTTGGCGAACGAAATGGAATTCGATGGGGAGCTATCAATATCAATGGGACTTAAGGAAGAAAGAAAGTAGAACTGGCTGAGTCAGCAAAGAGGATGCACCTGGATGTGCTAGGAGTAGTGATATTCGGGTAAGAGGAGATAACGAGGAAGAGATAGGAGATTATAAAGTGTACTTGACGGGTGTTAGAAAGGGAAGGGCAGACTCTGGTGTAGGGCTGTTTATCAGGAATACCATTGCACGCAACATAGTTTCTGTTAGGCACGTAAATGAGCGAAAGATGTGGGTAGATTTGGCAGTTGGAGGAATTAGGACAAGAATTGTGTCCGTGTATTCACCATATGAGGGTGCAGATGAGGATGAAGTTGACAAGTTTTATGAAGCATTGAGTGACATCGTGGTCAGGATCAACAGCAAGGATAGAGTAGTGCTAATGGGCGATTTCAATGTGGGAGTTGGGAATAGAACTGAAGGATACGAAAGGGTGATTGGTAAATGTGGGGAAGATATGAAAGCTGATGGGAATGGGAAGCGTTTGCTGGACTTCTGTGCTAGTATGGGTTTAGCAGTTACGAATACATTCATCAAGCATAAGGCTATTCACTGCTACACATAGGAGGCTAGGGGTACCAGATCCATAATAGACTATATCTTAACCGACTTCGAATTCAGGAAATCTGTTAGGAATGTACGAGTTTTCCGCGGATTTTTCGATGATACAGACCACTATCTGATCTGTAGTGAACTAAGTATCTCGAGGCCTAGGGTAGAGAAAGTGAAATCTGTCTACAAACGAATAAGGGTAGAAAATGTCCAGGACGAGGAAATTAGACAGAAGTACATGGATATGATTAGTGAGAAATTTCGAACGGTGGACAGTAAGCAGGCTCAGGATATAGAAAGTGAATGGGTGGCATACAGGGATGCTGTAGTAGAAACAGCAAGGTAATACCTAGGGACAACTGTGTGTAAAGATGGGAAAAGGCGAACATCTTGGTGGAATGATGAAGTGAGAGCAGCTTGTAAACGTAAAAAGAAGGCTTATCAGAAATGGCTCCAAACAAGGGCCGAGGCAGACAGGGGCTTGTACGTAGATGAAAGAAACAGAGCGAAACAAATAGTTGTTAAGTCCAAAAAGAAGTCGTGGGAAGATTTTGGTAATAACCTGGAAAGGCTAGGTCAAGCAGCGGGGAAACCTTTTTGGACAGTAATAAAGAATCTTAGGAAGGGAGGGAAAAAGGAAATGAACAGTGTTTTGAGTAATTCAGGTGAACTCATAATAGATCCCAGGGAATCACTGGAGAGGTGGAGAGAATATTTTGAACATCTTCTCAACGTTAAAGGAAATCTTCCTGGTGGTGTTGCGAACAGCCAAGCTCATGGGGAGGAGGAAAATGATGATGGTGAAATTACGCTTGAGGAAGTGGAAAGGATGGTAAATAAACTCCATTGTCATAAAGCAGCAGAAATAGATGAAATTAGACCTGACATTGTGAAGTATAGTGGGAATGCAGGGATGAAATGGCTTCATAGAGTAGTAACATTAGCATTGAGTGTTGGTAAGGTACTTCAGACTGGACAAAAGCAGTAATTGCTCCTATCTATAAGCAAGGGAACAGGAAGTATTGCAACTATCGAGGTATCTTATTGATTAGTATACCAGGCAAAGTATTCACTGGCATCTTGGAAGGGAGGGTGCGATCAGTCGTTGAGAGGAAGTTGGATGAAAACTAGTGTGGTTTCAGACCACAGAGGTGCTGTTAGGATCAGATTTTATTATGCGCCGGGTAATTGAGAAATGCTACGAGAGGGATAGGCAGTTGCGTTTATGTTTCGTAGATCTAGAGAAAGCGTATGGCAGGGTACCGAGGGAAAGGTGTTCGTCATACTGGGGGACTATGGAATTAAAGGTAGATTATTAAAATCAATCAAATGCATGTATGTTGACAATTGGGCTTCAGTGAGAATTGATGGTAGAATGAGTTCTTCGTTCAGGGTACTTACCGGGGTTAGACAAGGCTGTAATCTTTCACCTTTGCTGTTCGTAGTTTACATGGATAATCTGCTGAAAGGTATAAAATGGCAGGGAAGGATTCGGTTAGGTGGAAATGTAGTAAGAAGTCTGGCCTATGCTGACGACTTGGTCTTGATGGCAGATTGTGCCACAAGCCTGCAGTGTAATATCTTGGAACTTGAAAATAGGTGCAATGAGTATGATAGGAAAATAAGCTTTTCGAAGACTAAACTGATATCAGTAGGTAAAAAATTCAACAAAATTGAATGCCAGATTGGTGATACAAAACTAGAACAGGTCGATCATTTCAAGTATTTAGGTTGTGTGTTCTCCCAGGATGGTAATATAGTAAGTGAGATTGAATCAAGGTGTCGTAAAGCTAATACAGTGAGCTCGCAGTTGCGATCAATAGTATTCTGTAGGAACGAAGTCAGCTCCCAGACTAAACTATCTTTACATCGGTTTAATTTCAGACCAAATTTGCTTTACGGGAGCGAAAGCTTGGTGGACTCATGGTATCTTGTTCATAAGTTAGAAGTTGTTGTGTTGTTTGAGTCATCAGTCCATAGACTGGTTTGATGCAGCCTTCCATGCCACCCTATCCTGTGCATACCTTTTCATTTCTACGTAACTATTGCATCCTACATGTGCTCTAATCTGCTTGTCATATTCATATCTTTATCTACCCCTACCGACTTACCACATACACTTCCTTCAAAAACCAACTGAACAAGTCCTGGGTGTCTTAAAATGTGTCCTATCATTCTATCTCTTCTTCTCGTCAAATTTAGCCATATCGATCTCCTCTCACCAATTCGATTCAGTATATCTTCATTCGTGATTCGATCTATCCATCTCACCTTCAGCATTCTTCTGTAACACCACATTTCAAAAACTTCTATTCTCTTCTTTCTGAGCTAGTTATCGTCCATGTTTCACATCCATACAATGCCACGCTCCACATGAAAGTCTTCAAAAACATCTTTCTAATTCCTATATCAATGTTTGAAGTGAGGAAATTTCTTTTCTTAAGAAAGCTTTTCCTTGCTTGTGCCAGTCTGCATCTTATGTCCTCCTTACTTCTGCCATCGTTAGTTATTTTACTGCCCAAGTAACAATATTCATCCACTTCCTGTAAGACTTAATTTCCTAATCTAATATTTCCTGCATCACCTGCCTTCGTTCGACTGCACTCCATTATCTTTGTTTTGGACTTATTTATTTTCATATTTTACTCCTTACCCAAGACTTCGTCATACCATTCAGCAGCTTCTCGTGGGCCTCTGCAGTCTCAGATAAAATAACATTATCATCGGTAAATCTCAAGGTTTTGATTTCCTCTCCTTGGATTGTGATTCCCTTTCCAAATTCCTCCTTGATTTCCTTTACTGCCTGCTCTATGTAAACAGTGAAAAGGAGGGAGGACAAGCTGCAGCCTTGCCTCACTCCTTTCCTGATTGCTGCTTATTTTTCAAAGCCCTCGATTCCTATAACTGCAGACTGATATTTTTTACAGATTGTAGATAATTCTTCGTTCTCGGTATCTGATCCCATTCACCTTCAAAATATTATTTTTTTATAATGTTATTTGTTTTACGTCCCACTAACTACTCTTTTACGGTTTTCAGAGACGCCGAGGTGCCGGAATTTAGTCCCGTAGGAGTTCTTTTACGTGCCAGTAAATCTACCGACACGAGGCTGACGTATTTGGGCACCTTCAAATACCACCGGACTGAGCCAGGATCGAACCTGCCAAGTTGGGGTCAGAAGGCCAGCGCCTTAACCGTCTGAGCCACTCAGCCCGGTCTTCAAAATATTAAATAGCTTGGTCCAGTCAACATTATCGAATGCCTTTTCTAGGTCTACGAATGCCATTTACGTGGGTTTGTCCTTCTTGATTCGATCCTCTAAGATCAGACGTAAAGTCAGGATTGCTTCACGTGTTCCTACATTTCTTCTGAAGCCAAATTGATCTTCTCCCAACTCAGTTTCAACTTGTATTTCCATTCTTCTGTAAATAATACGTTTTAAAATTTTGCAAGCATGAGACACTAAACTAATGGTGCGGTAGTTTTCTTACCTGTCAGCAGCGGCTTTCTTGGGAACAGGTATAACAACATTCTGCCGAAAATCGGATGGGACTTCTCCTGTCTCGTACATCTTACACACTAAATGGAATAACCTTGCCATGCTGGTTTCTCTAAAGGTAGTCAGTAATTCAGAGGAAATGTCATCAATTCTAGGTGCCTTGTTCCTATTTAGGACACTCACTGCTCTGTCAATCTCTGACCTCAAAATTGGGTCTCCCATTTCATCAGCATCAACAGCCTCTTCTTGTTCCAGAACCAAATTATCTACATCTTTAGCTTGATAGCCAACGGCCGTAGCCGTGTTGAAACACCGGATTCCGTGAGATCTCCGAAGCTAAGCAACATTGGGCGTGGTCAGGAGTTGGATGGGTTGCCACGCGCTGTTGTTGGGGTAAGGGAATGGAGGAGCGGAAAGGAACTGGCCACCCTACCGCACATAAATTCCGGCTCAGGAACGCCTCTGCTGAGGTTCGGACCTGCCTTCGGGCAGAATAACCCTTACCTTACCTTTAGCTTGATACAACTGTTGGATATGTTCCTGCCATCTTTCTGCTTTGTCTTCTTTCCCTAGAAGTGGCTTTCCATCTGAGCTCTTAATATTCATACACCTAGATTTCCTTTCTCCAAAGGTTTCCTTTATTTTACTAATACAGCATCTACCTTTCCTAGGACCATACAACCTTCCACATCCTTGCACTTCTCCTTCAGCCCTTCTTCCTTAGCTACCTTGCACTTTCTATCCACTTCATTCTTTAATCGCCTGTATTCTTTTCTGCCCTCTTCATTTCTAGCATTCTTGTATTTTCGTCGTTCATCAGTCAGGTCTAGTATCTCCTGAGCTTTCCACTGATACTTAGTCGATCTTTTCTTCCTTGCTAAGATTTCTTCAGCAGCCCTACTGACTTCATTTTTCATGACTATCCACACTTCCTCTATTGTGTTTCCTTCAACATTTTCATTTAGCCCTTGTGCAACATATTCCTTGAAACAATCCCTCACACTCTTTTCTTTCAACTTGTCTAGATCTCGTATTTTTGCATTCTTTCCTTTCTTCAATTTCTTCAACTTCAGATTGCATTTCATGACCGACAAGCTCTGGTCAGAGTCCACGTCTGCTCCTGGGAAAGTTTTGCAATCCAACACCTGGGTTTTGAATTCTATTTGATACCTTCCCCTGTATCCAGATCTCGTCCACGTATACAGCCGTCGTTTGTGGTGTTTGAATCAAGTATTGGCAAGGACTAAATTATGATCGGTGCAGAATTCAACCAGCCGACTTCCTCTTTCGTTCCTTTGTCCCAATCCGAATTCTCCTACTGTATTACCTTCTCTTCCTTGGCCTACCACTGTATTCCAGTCTCCCATCACAATTAGATTCTCGTCACCTTTTACATATTGTATTAAACATTCTATCTCTTCATATATTCTTTCGATTTCCTCACCATCCGCTGAACTAGTAAGCATATAGACCGGCACTATTGCGGTAGGCATTGGTTTGGTGTCTATCTTGACGACAATAATTCTTTCACTATGCTGGTCGTAGTAGCATACCCGCTGCTCTATCTTCTTATTCATTATTAAACTAACTCCGGCATTACCCCTGTTTGATTTTGTGTTGATAATTCGGCAGTCGCCTGACCAAAAATCCTGTTCTTCCTCCCAACGTACTTCACTTATACCAACTACATCTAACTTTAGTCTATCCATCTCTCTTTTCAGATTCCCTAACCTACCACAACGATTCAAGCTTCTAACATTCCATGCTCTGACTCGCAGAATGTCAGTATCCATCTTCCTGATGATCGCCCCCTCTCGTGTAGTCCCCACCCGGAGTTCCGAATGGGGGACTAGTTTACCTCCGGAATATTTTACCCGAGAGGAAGCCATCATCAGTACATCATTCATACAGAGAGAGCTGCATGACCTCGGGAGTTAGTTACGGCTGTATTTTCCCCTTGCTTTCAGCCGTGTGGCAGTATCAACACAGCTAATTTTTATTACAAGTGTTATTACAAGGCCATACCAGTCAATCATCTAGACTGCCGCCCTTGCAACTTTCGAAAGGCTGCTTACCCCCTTTCGATGAACCATTCCTTAGTCTGGTCTCTCAACAGATACCCATCCGATATGGTTGCACCTACGGCTCGGCTATCTGCTTCATTGGAACACGCAAGCCTCCCCACCGCGGCAAGGTCACATGGTCCGCAGGGCAGGAATTTAGAAGTAGCAGACATAAAAGTAGCGAGAATTATTGCTGGTACAAACAGATGGGAACAGTGGCAGGAGGATACTAGGAATGAGGAGATAAAGGGTAATTTAGGAATGAACTCGATGGATGAAGCTGTACGCATAAACCGTCTTCGGTGGTGGTGTCATGTGAGGCGAATGGAGGAGGATAGTTTTCCTAGGAGAATAATGGACTCTGCTATGGAGGGTAAGAGAAGTAGGGGAGAGCAAGACGACGATGGTTAGACTCAGTTTCTAACGATTTAAAGATAAGAGGTATATAACTAAATAAGGCCACAGCATTAGTTGCAAATAGAAGATTGTTGCGATATTTATTAAATTCACAGAGGCTTGCAGACTGAACGCTGGAAGGCATAACAATCTTTAATGATATTATTATTATTATTATTTATTTTCCACTAATTGTAGTTACAATTTAGGGATGGTGAATGGAGAAAGGGCATAGCCCCATATACACAAAAGTGCCTCCATCACCACTTAAAAATTATAATATACAAATATATAATTACATTATACATGATGTTCTTATGTACAGTTAAAATAATTACATAGGCATTTTTACATACAGTAATACTCACAAGACCTGTTCAACATTCAAGTCATGACGACTCACACACACACACACACACACACTCTCTCTCTCTCTCTCTCTCTCTCTCTCTCTCTCTCTCTCTAGAAACCCCACATATATTTTAGCTAGGCCGGCTCACTCATACACATTTACCGTCTCAATCACTCGGGACCCCATAACTTTCATCCATCCTCCCACTCATGCTGAACATTCTCACAGTAGATAAATTATGTTTTGTACAGAGGGTTTCGTTATATATACATCCGTTTTACGTCTTTACAGAAATTTTCTGCAGGTAGTTCTTTTATCTGCGGTGGGAGTTCATTCCACAACCGAGCAGAACGACTAAAGAAGCCACTTTGATATGATGCTGTTCTTGCAAATGGAGGGAAAAGGGACACACCTCGACCTCTTTGAGCGGAACGATAGTTCAGCTGTAAGCGGTTGAAAGGGTTTATATGAATGTTACCTGCGAGGGATTTTCTCAGGAAAGTAATATCTATTTGTTTACAGAGGGATGTTATGTATGATGAAAATCATGAAGCATTAAATTAGAACTAATTATAATAAAATAATTATTTAATCAGAAAAATTACCTGACCTTTAATAAAGTTAAAATGAGTTACTCATTTGGAACTGACATCTAAAAATATGCTTTCTAATCTCTCGAACAAAAATATTAATATCCGACACTAGGCTTATCTGGTCCGACCTCACATTGTCATTCTAGCTTCAGTATCTCATATACCAATGATCCCAATCAGATACTAGGAGAAATACTCCTGTTCAACGACTTTAAACCATGCCCAGACTACAGATACGAATACAATCCTGGTGCATATCTTTCGAGTTGACACCTATAGATGACCTATGCGTCAGTGAGGATGGAGTCCTAGCTGGATGAATTCTAATGTTGAAAACGACACACACACACACACACACACACACTCTCTCTCTCTCTCTCTCTCTCTCTCTCTCTCTCTCTCTCTCTCTCTCTCTCTCTCTCTCAAGAACACACACACAATCAGCCTCCGAGCCATCTGAATTAACGAACTAAGGTTAAAATTCCAGACCCGGCTGGGAATCACACCTGGGACCCCTTGGACCTAAGGCCTACACTCCGAACATTTAACCGTGGAGCAGGACACCAGTGCAATAAACAGCCTGGAAGTCTGTAACAACAACTCTAACAGAGACGTGCCTGCACGTGGCAATATTATTATTATTATTATTATTATTATTATTATTATTATTATTATTATTATTATCATCATCATCTTACATGACAGCGGAATTTTGAAATATTTCTGAGTTGAAAAAACTATAACTATTTCACACATGAACTGGTGAACATAAGTCTCCGAGTCACTTCCTGAATTATGTTAGCTTCATATTTCGCAGATTTCCCACCTTAATTTTATCGTTATTATTAATTCTGGACCATAACCTAACATAATTTTCCTGACATTCTGCCACGACATAAAATAAACATTCTTTGACACAACTATACTATTCAACAAATGGCAAATTGGCAGAAACATCCTTGAATATTCAATTAATGAAGATAAATACAAATGCATTCTTGTTCAACATAAAAACATAGTTATGACTTTTTCTTTTTTTGCAATTTTGCTTTACGTCGCACCGACACAGGCATGTCTTATGGGATAGGAAAGGACTAGGAATTGGAAGGAAGCGGCCGTGGCCTTAATTAAGGGACAGCCCCTGCATTTGCCTGGTGTTAAATGAAAAACCACGGAAAACCATCTTCAAGGCTGCCGACAGTGGGATAGTTATGACTTACATGTACCGTACTTTAGAAACTCAACTTGTAGGAGAGAACATACTTACAGAGGTACCTACTAGGTCACAATCGTGCTCACTCAGCTCAATTTAACCGAGCATGACAATAGATTCAGTCTTCTTATACATTTTTATAGTAGTGTAGTGTAATATCCCGGTCTAGAAAGCCAAGAATAACGGCCGAGAGGAATCGTCGTGCTGACCACACGACACCTCGTAATCTGCAGGCCTTCGGGCTGAGCAGCGGTCGCTTGGTAGGCCAAGGCCCTTCAAGGGCTGTAGTGCCATAGGGTTTGGTTTGGTTTGGTAGTGTAATATAGTATATTTATTCTTCCATCAAATCAAAGACATGTATATAAAGTACATTTGGATATTGGATACGTCTTCAAGCTATATGATACAAAACAAATAAATCGTTATGTTCAACAAGTAAATCACTATGAGCAAATTCTGCTATCTCTACATAGGCATGGTATAAAATAAAGTCCTCGATCTGGTCTGTCTGTCTGTCTGTCTGTCTGTCTGTCTGTCTGTCTGTCTGTCTGTCTATCTTTGACGGCTAATCTCAAGAACCGACTGGAAACATACTTTTCGATAACCTTCAACATTTTTGAAGCTCTTACCTTCATAAAGAAATAATTTATTGCAGCCAAATGGCCAAATTGGTACATACATGACATATTACATTTCTTTAGGAGCTTATTCTGTATAATAGTAACTAATTATAATATTCAATATATAGTATTAAAACAGTTTTATCCGTCCTCATTTCTCCCTATTATATTCATTTAACTGTGTGGTTCCTTTTAAGTGTGCACTCAACGATAGACTTTTTCCTCTTATTACACATGGTTAAGTGGTACCTGTCACAGAGTTGGTTACACAGTGCGCATACACAGTTTTTGGAAGGTTCATGGTATTTCTTGTTCTGGAAGATTTTATGGTGAAATCCATGGATTGCCAGTCTGGTGAGTACGTTCCTTAGTTTATGGTTTTCGTTCACCCATCTCTTGTCTATCTCGTAGTTTCTTCTCTCTAATCTCGATAAGTGTCTTCGCTGGCTTGGTGTATGGCACGAATAACTGGAGTCGTAGGTCCTCTATATAGATTGTCTCTTTTGCTAGTTCGTAAACAAGTCTGAATGGGGCCGTTTTCGCTACTCCTAATGCTCTTTTTGAATATCGGGCTTTCACTTTCTCTATGGTCTTTAAGTCTGTCAGGGATAATTTTTCCCATATTACTTCCGGACCGTATGTTAGGACTGGGATTATTTTCACGTGAAAAAGGGTTATGGCTGTTTGTAGTGATAGGGAGGTAATATTCTTTACGCTGTATATTCCCTAATTGCGGCAGTTGCTCTTTCTTTTACGTGTTTCCTGAGTGAGTTGCATGTTGTCTGTAGGGTGATTCCAAGGTATTTGTACGAGTTTACTAGCTCTATTTCTTCCCCGTCCAGTGTCATTCTATCTGTGGCTGCAGCTTTTCCTCCTTTTCTGAATACCATGTATACCGTCTTGTTCTGGTTAATTTTGAGTTAGTTTTCCTTCGTCCAAGTACTTACCTTCATAAAGCAGCATAGTAAAATGTCAGGGCTGGTAATCTGTAAGATTCCGTGGCTCCAGGTAGAAATGCTGATGGTGAATGCAGCTGTATAGAGTATAACTTCCTGGGATTTACGAATACTTTCAATGTTTAAGTTTTGGTGCTCTAATCCCAGCCTCAAAGTTGGAGCCATGCATCTAATGGACGTTACATTAACAAGAGTTTTGAAATACGAACCCCTAGTTCATAAAATATATCCTGATGAGTGTACCAGAATTCCTGCAAAAGTAATCCTATGAGGCTGAGCTATTTCGGACATAAGCTTGAACTGGACCACGAATCAAACCCCGGGCTAGCGCCAGACAGTCGTCAGGAACAAATCCAGGCACGGTGTTTGCGATAGGGATTTAATAATGAACACCGTGACACGATGTAAACTAATAACATCCGCTGACCTACATTCTAATTCCCATTTCACATGAGCGATTAATGCGAACTTGAGTACATGGTGCATTGTGACAACCATTGAAAGAATGAAGCGTGAATCATTCATTATCGGGCAATGCGTTGTAAATTTATCTCTGTACTAAAGGAAATATAGTGTTTGGAAATAGTATGAAAAATGAACAAAAATAATTGTTGGTAGAAAACCGTTCTGTTTATGACATTGTCACCATGTAGTTTGCGTGATATCCCTGTAATGATTGCGGACGTGACAAAATCCATGTGTGTTTATTTCCACATCAATTATTGCGAATAGCTATAAATAAAATTATACATTAAAACTCTCTTTATGTGTAACTACAAAGCAATTATTGTATGGTTGGCAGTTGACCAGAACGATGGCTGACTAACTGCCCGCTCATTACCAACGCATTTTTTTCCAAGTGGAATATGTTCAAATTAATACGGGAATGCTCGAATATTGAGTAGTGTCGCTCTCACTGCCATTTCATGAGCACATACCGGTTTTCAGGATACATTTCAAATGTTAGGCTCTGTTTGTCGCTCTCTCAACCGGCTCGGGTTGGATTCCCGCCTCTGCAACAACTTTACCGGGCTGAGTGGCTCAGACGGTTGAAACACTGGCCTTCTGAACCCAACCTTGGCAGGTTTGATCCTGGCTCAGTCCGGTGGTATTTGAAGGTGCTCAAAAACATGTTCGCCTCTTGTCGGTAGATTTACTGGCACCTAAGAAATCTCCCGCGGGACTAAATTCTGGCACCCTGAAGTCTCCGAAAACCGTAAAAGTAGTTAGTGGGACGTGAAAATTCTTCTTCTTCTTCTCCTTCTTCTACTTATTATTAACAACTTTACGACTGGATAGATGATGTGACGCTCTGATTCTCAGGAGAAGACTTGACAGGATACCTGGTTAAAATATCCCTGTCACGTCTGTCAGTGTTCCTTCTGTGGTGTCTCCACTTCAACTCCGGATTGGTACCTGGTATACTGGTCGTAGCCACTTCGTTCCAGCATTTCTTTCCCCATCCTATCCCCGATTAACCAAAAACACATTACTGCAGATATAATAACTGTCAATAAATTTGTAAATGTGTCTCTATACTGAGGAAGTATAGATTTTGGAAACAATACGAAAAAATTAATAAAAATAATTGTTGGTAGAAAACCGTTTTGTTAATGAGATTATGATCATGTAGTTTGCGTGATATCGCTGTAATAATTGCGGTTAAGATATTCATTGTTGACCACAATGTCCCAAGCATCGCGCATAGAGAAATAACGACATTTGGTGAACGCTCGTGTGTGAGCAATATATCGGAATTACAATAATAATATTCTACAAACTTACGCTAACTTCGAAGGGAAACGCGTGCGAGGAATATGTGTTTCGCTGTATTTTAGTAAACCTTGGGTCTTAGGTACTGCGCTGAACCTGCTTCTAACCGGGCAAGTTGGTCCTGCGGTTAGGGGCGCGCAGCTGTGAGCTTGCATCCGGGAGATAGGGGGTTCGAACCCCACTGTCGGCAGCCCTGAGAATGGTTTTCCCTGGTTTCTCATTTTCACACCAGGCAAATGTTAGGGCTGTACCTCAATTAAGGTTACGGCCACATCCTTCCCACTCCTAGGCCTTTCCTATCCCATCGTCGCCATAAAACCTATCTGTGTCGGTGCGACGTAAAGCAAATTGTAAAAATTTAAAAAAAATAAGAAACCTACTACAGTTTCCTCAAGACCAATTTACTGAGGACAGCCATAACAGGAGAATTTCGCCCTTCCAAGAAGATAATAAATACAAGCTACCTGTGATACGTATGTAAGAAAGCTGCGCGTTTGGAGTAGCTCATCAAGTGAAGTTCGGGGTAAAGTCAATTGAAAAGAGGAAATCAGTGACTTTAAGAGAGGCAAAATTCAGGTTCTCCCAGAGTTTCTTTTATGATGCTCTGCTTTTATTATTTAGTTAGAGCATACCACATCATTTCATTTTTAACGTATTGACTTCTGATACAGTTCAATATAGTAATAGTACGGCCAGTATCATTTAAAGTAGCTGATTTAATCATCACAAAACGGTGTTTAGATGCCAACATAAAAGGGCTTTGATTTTTAATTTTTGATTTATTCAAATTTTAAGGAATAATAACACACTTTGTACTAAATTTTAAAATAGATTTGTTTTGTCCAACTCGTTTTGAGTGCTCTGGGAGCAACATTAGTATTAACTGAGCATTAATGTCACGGCAGTAAGGCTTTAGTTTGTTCGTTTAATTTTTCTACACAGCAGAAAGTACACATTTACATGATTTTTGTCTAATATCATTATTCTCAAAAATGGAAATTAGTATTAATGAAATCACTCTGTAAATATGATACTCAGTGTCAGTGTCGCTTTCCATTTGTCCTCAGTGTTTTCAATATGCTGTAGTTGATGTAATGGACTTATTTCCGTACTTAAATGATATTTTCCGGTACTGTACCTGTTGTCCGGTTCTCCGCCTGTTTGCAACACTGCGATTCCATACCCATTTAGACCAAACATGAGGCCTCTACATTCCCAGCTCAAATAATCTGCCACCATGACCATTTCCACTAATGCACAGGCAACATCGACTACAGTATCTCACATCGCAATATCAAAACCAAAGTGGTGGAAGTCGTAGGGGCATTTTATTTCGACGCTAAATCTTCACATATTAGGCTACTTTCCTCGAGTAATTCTACGATTAATGTCAAAAGTATATACTTTGTAGACAAAAATTGATATGATGGACAACAAACAAGAAGAAAGTTACTAACAATAGCATTAATTAAGTTAATTACCTTGCCATTGTTTAAAGTATGGATAACACAACATCGAGGTAAAAACTTATAAGAAAATAAATAAATAAATAAATAAATAAATAAATAAATAAATTAATAAATTAATTAATTAATTAAATGACATATGCATATTTTATCTAACAAACAGCTGTGCATGAATAAGCAATTACAAAATTGTTAAGACCGAATTGCTATAGAATTCAATTAACTTATTGTGATCATTGTCCCAGTTTTCTACCATCAAACTAATTTTCCCGCTCCTAGGCGTGCTCAGTTCGAAACTATGAAAAATAACTTAAAACTTACCTCCTGGATTTGATGGGGAATATATCTCTAAAATGGACAATACGAGGTCAACTAATAGCTAAAAATGATACAAGGCGAGGCACGACGTAGATTTAGAGGGAAATACGTTTATTAAAATAAACAAGAAAATACGAAAAGTTGCAAAATTATCAAATGTGACAAAAATATATGACACAGGCCTTTCTCAATGCTTATAGAGTACATCCTGAGGATGAAGTGTGTGCCGACACACATACTTAACATTTAGCAAGACAATTCCTAAATCTTTGCACTTTAACACTGTGGCCTCCGTGCTCGCACCACGCTTCTGGCTGGTTTGTTAATTCTTTCCGCTTTAGATCAGTATTTGCCCTTTCCTGCACACTTTACTTTGCAGTGGGGGTCTCTAACCTTAAAGGAAACACTTGTTTTAATGCGCTTTGGGGTGAAAATATCTAATCTAACTGTACACATTAAAACTATGCTGAGTGGTAAAACATCCTACCAATATATACACCTCGATAACGAGTATACTCATGAACACAAAAAACTGTGGAACAACACACCAATAAAAATCACATAAATGGCGCAATATACGTACGTCAAATCACCAAGAAAAAGCATGCCGCATTTATGAAACTCTCACTCACACATAGTCTCGATGCAAAATATTAAGGAGATAAATTTCTACACTTTGAGCAATCACTTCCTATTCAACGTAGGTTCCTAAAATAAACTTTAATGGCACAAAACCAATCCTCTACACTTTGAGCAGTCACTTCCTATTCAACGTAGGTTCCTGAAATAAAATTACATGGCACAAAACCAATCCTTTGGTGGACCTTACAACGTCCCGCATAAATCAACGTGGTTTTATGAAATAAATTTTATGACACAAAATTAAAGAAAATAACATAATATTCTACATGTAACTCCACGCTGGTCTCTGAAAAGTATAACATGACACAAATAATCCTCAGTGCGATCATATCACAAAAGACAAGTCAAAACTGAGCGTCGCGATATAAAAGTCTCATCTACAGCATCAAGAGTAGTGACATGGAAAAAACACCAATAAAATCAACAAAAAAGAGGCCGCTAAAATAAAACTCTCTTCGGTAGAAACACACATCATCCTCGCCTACCACACGGCGGAATGACTCAGAAGCGGAGATTCAGTCTTCCAAAATTTGAAGCAAGTACCAAAAACATCCGGGGTCCAACGCTTAACACACGCTGCTCACAAGTCTATCCGAGGCAAGTTACTACTCAAGCTTGAAAATGCAGGCCTTTTAGAATGAGGAACGCTTCCCCTTACTCATAATCACAGAAAAATATCACATGTCATAAAGTTTCCAAAACTGATGCACATATGAATGATGTCGTCTTACTTTCGCTCGCATAAAATAAAGCAGTACGCTGGTCACATACCAGAACACTCGCGCTCGTAACGTTAAGCTATAAATAAAAATGGCCAACTCTGTAATAAGGCAATAACTAGAAAGTGAGAAATTACCACATAAACATAGATCAGGTCTGAAAATCTGAAAGTTACTGAAATACCTTACACGTTGAACTCAAGAAAATCATATTATTAATAATATTACTACTACTAATAATAATAGCAAAATATAAAGGGCACTTATTATAATATTTGGAACTTTGAATACGAAACTGCGGTAGAGGATATCGTGAACTAATCACAAATTCACACCCACATTTACGTTCAAATAATCATGAAGACGCTAACAAAGATCGTGGATCCAAGCTCCACCAACACATATTCTCATCCACATTTCATGCATTAAATCAGAGAAAAAGTGACGGCATGTTCTCGTACACTGTGAAATCCCATTATCTAATGAATCTAGTCCTCCCTGACTTTAATTTAAATCCTCGTTTACATTTACATTTAAGCCCCTAGACGTTTACTGCGCCTCAAACATGAAAAACAAATCAATAGAAAAAAACGAGGTTAAAAGCAAAAACTGACTTGTAAAAGGAATTAAATTAACCACACAGCTATAAAATCTCAATAAAAGAAAAGGCTAGCTGTGACCTCGTGCAATCGGTCCACATGTACTTTACAGTTATTTATTTAAATATACACGTTTCCTTACCTTTACTCAAATTCGACGTAGTCCTTCCAACCAACAGCTAAACCTACTGGAATCAAATAATAAAAGAAACTAACATATCCTCTTGGATACCTTGAAACACGTGCACAAATACATTATGACATTGCAAATCTAATACTCCTCTTTTGTTGATTCAGCCGCCTGCTTCCGGTTGACCCGCTCCCAATTCTTCTAGCTAGCCATATTTAAGGTGATGCCTTCAAACTGGAACTAGTTCAGTGCCTGATTCTCCATCCTGGTGGAGAAATCGGGTTCCCGTCGTCTTCCTGCTACTGCTGGTTCGGACCTTGACTATAACATCCCATTCATTCAGGATATTACAACTGGGTCAATACAACATGCCAGTTACTATTACGACAGTCGCAGTAATTTCCCGTGACCGTAAAAACCAGTTCCCATTCGCCACGCGACAACTATCTGGTTACCTAACACTCACTCCACACTTCACCTGTATTATGTCACATCTCTAAATCAGGAAAACAGTACACAATGCTGGACTAGAAACTAGAATCTATCAGGCGTTCGCGTCCTCGGAAAGTCTACTTTAACTAGGCAGGCAACTGTGTGCGTAAATGCACATATCTAAACTGTTCTTTCCATCTGAAATTTGAAGACAATAAAATGCAAATTTACCAAAGTTTAATTCCAACCAAAACTGTTAGTGCGTAAAAGTAAAGTTATTAAGTTATTATCTCTGGATTGTTTTTACAGGCCCCCATGAATACACATATTCCTCGGTCGCTCCTAAATCATGAGTAATTAAGTGAAGTCTGAGCGTATTGGGCTAAATGTTAAAAAAGTCCCCACACGATCAAGACACGTAATACCGGACTCCGCACTCGCCGTAAGTACACTACTTCTCACGACGTTACTACTTCGAAGACTCCAGCCAAATAAGTGTATAGCTAGCCCACGCGCTGGTCACTGTTATTAATTCGCCTCCACAGACGCTGTCCTACACTCGTTCAGGGTCATCTCTCGCTTTAACCAATGTATAGCTAATATTGAAATGATCCTATCATTTCATCGGTTCAAATCATCGCATCACCGACGTTCACATCGAACTAATGTCGCATGATATTCTAGTCTCGTGCCGGGCTTCCGAAATGTGGTCTGTTGGTCCACGCCATTGTCTTCCATCATTTTCTTGTTCTAATGCAAGCACGTGAAGTTCGGGTGCGTCATATACAACCCCCTTTTTAATATAGCTTGCTACAAATAGGCCTTCGGCTCCAAGCTTCCTGTCGAAATTTTGAAACCCATGCATTTTTCGCTGCTAGTTACCAAGACTCAATAAAATGGAATATTCACTGTGCTCTCAATAAATGAATGAGCAATTCAATAAGGGCTCATCACAGAGACACATCTCTATTTATCCACCATTTAGAGATTAAATTCATAAATAGTATAGTGGACTCAGAAATGGCAGTACCCTCATTATATAGCATCTATAACGCCACAATTGTTTTGTGATAAAGGACGCTTCTCGAGAGCTACGGGATAAGAGGTTTTCCTGGCCAAATTTAGGGCAAGTTTTACACTGACTGACAGAGCAAATGCAACACCAAGAAGGAGTGGTCAGAACGTTATGCCAATTGCAGGGTAGACTGACGTCACTGAGGTATGCTCATGATGTGAAATGCGCCGCTGTGCTGCGCACGTAGCGAACGATAAATGGGACACAGCGTTGGCGAATGGCCCACTTCGTACCGTGATTTCTCAGCCGACAGTCATTGTAGAACGTGTTGTCGTGTGCCACAGGACACGTGTATAGCTAAGAATGCCAGGCCGCCGTCAACGGAGGCATTTCCAGCAGACAGACGACTTTACGAGGGGTATGGTGATCGGGCTGAGAAGGGCAGGTTGGTCGCTTCGTCAAATTGCAGCCGATACCCATAGGGATGTGTCCACGGTTCAGCGCCTGTGGCGAAGATGGTTGGCGCAGGGACATGTGGCACGTGCGAGGGGTCCAGGCGCAGCCCGAGTGACGTCAGCACGCGAGGATCGGCGCATCCGCCGCCAAGCGGTGGCAGCCCCGCACGCCACGTCAACCGCCATTCTTCAGCATGTGCAAGACACCCTGGCTGTTCCAATATCGACCAGAACAATTTCCCGTCGATTGGTTGAAGGAGGCCTGCACTCCCGGCGTCTGCTCAGAAGACTACCATTGACTCCACAGCATAGACGTGCACGCCTGGCATGGTGCCGGGCTAGAGCGACTTGGATGAGCGAATGGCAGAACGTCGTGTTCTCCGATGAGTCACGCTTCTGTTCTGTCAGTGATAGTCACCGCAGACGAGTGTGGCGTCGGCGTGGAGAAAGGTCAAATCCGGCAGTAACTGTGGAGCGCCCTACCGCTAGACAACGCGGCATCATGGTTTGGGGCGCTATTGCGTATGATTCCACGTCACCTCTAGTGCGTATTCAAGGCACGTTAAATGCCCACCGCTACGTGCAGCATGTGCTGCGGCCGGTGGCACTCCCGTACCTTCAGGGGCTGCCCAATGCTCTGTTTCAGCAGGATAATGCCCGCCCACACACTGCTCGCATCTCCCAACAGGCTCTACGAGGTGTACAGATGCTTTCGTGGCCAGCGTACTCTCCGGATCTCTCACCAATCGAACACGTGTGGGATCTCATTGGGCGCCGTTTGCAAACTCTGCCCCAGCCTCGTACGGACGACCAACTGTGGCAAATGGTTGACAGAGAATGGAGAACCATCCCTCAGGACACCATCCACACTCTTATTGACTCTGTACCTCGACGTGTTTCTGCGTGCATCGCCGCTCGCGGTGGTCCTACATCCTACTGAGTCGATGCCGTGCGCATTGTGTAACCTGCATATCGGTTTGAAATAAACATCAATTATTCGTCCGTGCCGTCTCTGTTTTTTCCCCAACTTTCATCCCTTTCGAACCACTCCTTCTTGGTGTTGCATTTGCTCTGTCAGTCAGTGTATAACATTCATATGACCCTATTCTATCAAAGTTTACATGATGAGTAAGAGTAATGATGCTGGATTTTTTTTGTTGTTTTGCGTTTAATGATAATTTCATGGATATGAGTAAGAGATTATATTAGCCTATATCAGAAGCTTTGACGAATATTTTACATAAACTGAAACTAATAATTCAAATACCGAGCTCGATAGCTGCAGTCGCTTAAGTGCGGCCAGTATCCAGTATTCGGGAGATAGCAGGTTCGAACCCCACTGTCGACAGCCCTGAAAATGGTTTTCCGTGGTTTCCCATTTTCACACCAGGCAAATGCTGGAGCTGTACCTCAAGGCCACGGCCGCTTCCTGCCCACTCCCAGCCCTTTCCTGTCCCATCGTCGCCGTAAGACCTGTCTGTGTCGGTGCGACGTAAAACAACTAGCAAACAAAAAAATCAAATATTACTCCAAAGTAAATTTTATTTCTCTTCGTCTTACTACATCAATATCACTACCAGGAATCAAGTCATTCTCTAGAATATTCACTAGGATATAAATCCTATTGAATGTGGAACGATGTTGAGCATTGTAAATCGAAAGATGACTCAGCTAATTGTATACCTTATGCTACGTGTTAAAATGAAGATTCCAATTTCCTCGTGTCTTCCACGCTGTAGCATCCACTGAGACGTCCTGGTTGGCTTACATATATTAATTTATAAAACACATTCACTAACAAGGAAGTCGACACTTCAAAACTGATGGATATCGTCAAATATACCATCATCGTCTACCTTAACAGAAAGAACGGTACCATCCTCCATTACTACTCTAAATAGAACCAGCTGTTTGTTCTGAAGCCATCAAAAGTAGATCAAATATTAGCCTCAGCACATATAAAAATGCAACTCGTCTCCCTAGAATACTCGGCACTTTCTGTGAGGAAGAGATATTCCCCAACCTCAAATCTTGGATAAGGGTTTGGTCTTTGACTTCAAAATTTTCCCGTTGTATATTCCTTATCTTTTTCCTTCTTAAAGTTTTATATGCATATGGTTCCAGTGTATGGGATCCTCACCATGATTACTTGATTCAAGAACTGGAAAAAATCCAAAGGAAAGTAGATCAATTTGCTCTGGGTTATTTTAGACAAAAATAGCGTTACAAAAATGTTGCAAGGTTTAGGCTGGGAAGACATGGGAGAAAGGAGACGAGCTGCTCAACTAAGTGGTATGTTCCGAACTGTTAGTGGAGAGATAGCGTGGAATGACATTAGTAGATGAATAAGTTTGAGTGGTGTCTGTAAAGGTAGGAAAGATCACAATATGACGATAACATTGGAATTCAAGAGGACAAATTAGGGCAAATATTCGTTTATAGAAAGGGGAGTTGGGGATTGGAATAACTTACCCTGAGAGATGGTTAATAAATTTCCAATTTGTTTGCAATCATTTAAGCAATGGCTAGGAAAACAACAGACAGGGAATCTGCCACCTTGGCGACTGCCTTAAATGCAGACCAGTATTGATTGATTGATTGGCCCATTTTGTGAAATGTTTCAGCCATTAGAGCACAATTAAGTACATTATTAGGCACAATACTATATACACTGCATATATTGTTATATAAACCTCAAAAATTACACAGAAATAACTCATGAAAAACTGTGCAATTTTCTCGGCAGTCGACAGTGGCATTAAAGTCGGAGATATTTTACTGTAGTCAGTCTTGGTATAGGTTAATCCATTTCCGACACATAACTATCGCATATATCACAGCATATTATAAAATTTGTATTACATTTACTAATCCAGGACTGGAGGACCATGTTTACAACTCTGGTAGCTTAGCGGACTGTTCACTGCTCAAAATAAAATTAATTTCGATGTTTAATTACCGCATAACTCCATGTACACACCTCCTATGTCTTACATGGCAAAAAGCACACACAGGACACTGAATAAGTCAATCATGGATGACTTGCATGACGATGTGTCAAAACTATTTATAATTAAATATTGGTTTAAGATAAATGCATTTACCATAGTATGATATCGGCTACAGTATTGTACGCAACAGCCAGTAAAGTGGTAAGTTTACGTTATTCGTTTCGAAATTTCCAACATCTCACTCGTAAGGTAAAACATCACTTTGCGTGACTGTCCCCTAGATAACTACTTATAATAGACCCTGAGAGAATTGCCTTATTCACTAGGTGGACCAACTACAGACTCTGATTGGTATATCCCTCCATGAAGCTACCCACATGGCACTAGAATGCGAGATATGTGCGATGAAATTACATAGAAGTGTCAAAACACCATGCCCTGTCAAGTGCCAAGGATTTCTGAGGGTGATGTTATTAGAAGAATCTTCGTTTACGTTCGGTTATACGAACTGAAGTCTTCATGAATCGTCAAGTTTTCCAATGGCATGTCTCGTTTAACATGGCTTGGTATCCTGCGACTTGAGAAAATAAATAAATCTAATTTTCGTCTACCATGCTAACTCATAATATCAGGAACTAATGTTTTTCATTTATACTGTACCGGGCGGTACACCTCCACGCCGCGAATTGAAATATTGCGCCAGTTGAAAACTCCTCTACAGGAGAAAGCCTGAACTTTAACAAACTGTATTACCTCAACAGGTTCTCCGAAGATGGCTCTATGTGAATTTCGAGGTGTTTCTGTTTTTCATGTATCAAGAAGTGTGGACATTTTCTACCAGATGTCTCTACTAAAAACTATGATTACGCACTCTGGTGCGAAGGAATGAACCTTCTTGAAGAAATTTAGTATTCATAAGTTTTGCTTTTACTATATTTTGTTCTGTTATTTTTGGGTTGGCAACATCAATCCTTTCTTTCCGCCTGTTTTGAATTTAGCCAATACCAAATTTCTTTAATTTATTTTCAACCAATCATGTACATCTTCTTCGACATAGGTATGTTGCTCTAAGCGATCCAATAAAAGCGAAAAGGGTGTGTCTAATCATTTCTGAAAGGTCTCGAATGTTCCACGAAGATATATAAACTGCTGATTTTCTTGTCTCCGGGCCATTCGTATTACATCTTTCTAAGTGTGTGGATGTGTAGCAGGGGGCGGGAAGCGCCTCGTTCTTTAGGCAGCAGTTCTTCATCAAGGTAATGGCCTTTTAACATCTTTATTTCTTGCTAGCTCAGCAGTTTAACTCTCGGGGAAGGTTCGAAACCTTTAATATGTAAACCATACAATATGTAAATCCTTTTTCCTGGTAAACTTCATTTTTCTTGAACTTGAAAGCGGGGATAGAGAGCGCTTCACCCTCTCGAGCTCCCCTTCATTTTGAAATTGAGGTGACTACGTTTTCGTAACCGTTTCTTCTCTTTCTTAATATATTAATGTTTTCCGTACTAGTCACCTCCCTAGCTTGGGATTAGCCCCTGCCTGATCGGCCTAGCGCCACATAGGTTTTTAGACAAAAACTTTGTGTAGGAGTGCAAGTTAACGCCTCCATTCAATCTTGTATTATGGGCCAGTAATTTAACCTGATGTTTTGTTTTCCTCATGTAAAGGCCCTGTAGGTTGGGTGTCAAATACCCCTGTTTCTTAGTGTGCCTTGAGGGCAGTCTGAAGTGAAGGTTGTAGCCTTTGATAGGCTTGTAAAATTGAGAGCGGTTCTGCTCTTTTCTTTAACATTGTAATTAGGAGCAAGTGCTCCTTATACTTAGGGGTTTTCTGCCCTGTAGCTTTTGTGATTGTGAGCTGAGAGCTCAAGAGTTAATGAATTCGGGCCGTAGCCCAATATATGTAAAATCACTTAACTGGTTTTTGATACAGCGGCTGTATACCTGATTGTCTTTGTTATTTCCCCTAGTGGGAACCGGTTAAATATTCTCTAAATTGTGTACCTGATTTAACTTGTTGTTATTTGTTGTATGCTCAAAATTCTATGCTACCATTGTTAAGTTTTGAAAATATAACCTTGTTAAAATTTTAATTCATCTTTCGTGCTTCTGTAGTTGAGACCTATTTCAGCCCGCACCTTCTTTCACCTCTGCAAAACCACAAAACCCCGTAACACATACAACTAACACATTTCTAATCGGTTCCCATATAATTTGTTATGTGAGTAGTGGCATCCAAATCATATCTGAGCCCCTATCAATTAACGATGCAGTAATGGTTGTGACGGTTTGAAGTTGGAGTCAGAAGATAGTGGATTCGAATTCGAATAACACTGTCGGTATTGCTGAAGATAGCTTCCATGGTTTGCCATTTTCACATCAGAGAAATGTCGAGGCTCACCTTATTTCAGGCAACGGCCACTACTTTACTAATCCCAGCGTCACTGAAAAAAACAGTTCATTGTATTCTAGTTCGATTTTAAACAAGTAGCAAAAATATGAGAAAATAAGATTTAGAGAAAAATCTATCTCTGAACCCGATGCATTACGAGGAGTTCTCAGTTTTGCGGACGAAAAGTTATTATTTATATTGTCATTCTGTTTAGAGTATTACGGCCTAAGGACATCTTTTGACACCAGTCCTGTATATACCATCTATAGTAGAAATATTAACGTCCTCCTAACTATCTTAGGTATAGAATCTATTGGTAACGTACGTAACTGAATTGTTGTTATTTTATTGTATGAAATGACCGAGAGGGATACATTTGCTTTGAAACGAAGTTAATAGATTGGCCTATGAAATATATTGGTCTTAATGGCAGACTGCTGAAAAAGCAATCTAATAATTTGCAAATTGAAAAAAAGAAGGTGAAGCGAATATGATATGTGAATTTTGATGTCTTTTGGGGAGTAACCTAAGGGAATACGAAACTGGAACAGTTGAATCATTTGAATGTGTCTTCTCCCAGGTTGGTAGTAGTGTAAGTGAAAGAGAATCAACGTGCAACAAGGGTATTGCAGTGAGATCGCAATTGTGATCAACAGGATTCTGTAAAAATGAAGTGAGAACTCGAAGGAAATTACCTTTAGAACGCTCTATTTTCAGACGAAAGCTGGGATACTCTAGATACCTTATTGAGAAGTTAGAAGGCAGAATTAACAGAAATAAACGTAGAAAGAATGATTGGTGTTATAGAAAGATGAAAACAACGGTAATAGGTCACACACAATAACGACTTAGTACCTAATAATAATTTCGTGTGGCTATTTCTAGCCTGGTGCATCCCTTGCTAGTGAGACCCTCCATGAGGGTGGTCGGCATCTACCGTGTGTATAAAACCTTGTGTTAGTGTAAGAGGAGTGGTGTGTGAGATGTGTAAGTTGTAGGGATGTTGAGGACAGAACAAACACTCAGTCGCCGAGCAAGGTTAAAATCTCCGACCCAGTCGGGAATAGAAGCCGGATCCTTCTGAACCAAATAGCACTACGCTGACAATTGAGCCAAGGAGCCGGACAAGTTAGCAATGAACTCGTTGAATGAAGCTGTGTATATCAATGGTCTTCAGTGGAGAGATCATGGGAAGCTAATGACGGATTAAAGGTTGCAAAGAAGATAAGATTCAGCCATGGACGGTAAGAGAAACACAGGGTGATGAAGATGCTGTTTGTTATGCTCAGGTTTAAATGAAATTAGGAAGTGTAGATCTAGACGAGGCCTCAGCGCCATTTGCAAATAGAGGATTATTACTTTGTTTACAAAAGCGGTTTTGGCTCCACAGCGACGATATATCAGACAAAATATTTGGATCACGAGATTTAAATACGTGTGACAAGTCTTAGTGCATCCCGCTCTGATCTGAACAGTGGGTAAAAATATCGCTTATTTACGGGGGTTATATTCGTACTTTAAATTGTGTGTTATAGGATTTTTCAGCGCAGGAGGAGAGTATAGTAGCTTACTGTATATACTAGCAAATAAAGTAAGATAAGCTAAGTTCGATTATTTTAAGCTAATAACTAGTCTCTCTCTTGTTTTACAAATGATGGTTGTTATTCACAGTATGATAGGAACTGCAGTTCTATAGATCGCTGATAATCAGTGCGTGAGTTGTAATGTACCAATTGACCGAGTTCTCTTTATGTATGTAAGCTAGGAGGTAAATATTTTAGATATCAAGCTTAATTTACCGTCGTAACTTGTACTTATTTATATAAATCTGCAAGAAACCTACGAGAGTACTTTCTTTCATACTGCGTTCTAAATTTTTCTTTTCTTGCTAGTTTACAAATCACATAATGCAAATGGGAATCCAGTGAAACGTTTCGTGTGAATTTCGTATGAGAAACTAAATTTTGAAATGTAAATCCGCAGGTGTCAGAAGTGAATGTAGACATTCAGTTCTTCAAGCAGAAGATCGTTTCATTATGCTTTTTTAAAATTATGTTTCTTGTGAGGTATTATTGGAATGATTGTATATCCTTTGCGCGAGAATTTTACGGGTGTTTGTCACAAATGGCGAATACGCATGGACACTGCTGTGTAATGTTAGCAAAATATTAGAAATCAATACAATTTAAGTACAATGCCAGTTCAAAGTTAGAGCGAGTACACTCAGTGGGTTTGTTGTTACTCATTGGTCGTATTTCTCATAAGAAGGTGAAAATGTGATTACGCTTACATCTTCGAGGCGCCGAGCTGAATATTAGTTTTATTTAGAAGTTCTTCAGAGCCTTTCCCATTTCTATAGGCGCGAGCCCTGACTGATCTTATAAATAAAGAGTTTTGTCTGTGATTTCATCATAATTTCGAAAAATGTGCATTTTTATGTCGGTTATGTCCAGAATAAGAAGGAAATGCAATTTTAAAATTTCCGCCATATCTGGCTGTTTCTCTGTATATTCGTGCTTCACGAGAAAACGGCTGAACAGAACGTGTACATTCCAGATCATAAATAATTTCATTCAGTCTAGGGGAAGGCCTAAACATTAATTCTCAAATATCTTCGTTAATACTCGTCTTATTGACAGCTGTCACATAAAAAAGTTGTAAAAAATCCCTTATGTACAGTACGAATTCCTCCTACGACGAATGTTAATGAAAATAATCACGATTAGAGTATGTATTTCTTATTTTCTGCGTCCTACCGTTATTAAGGCCAATCTTACCAAATATTCCATTGTTGCAAAGAGAGAAGTGTTACATTCTAATTGTCCAAGCTTTATACGTTTTTATCGCAGGGTAGTGGTTACCGGTTTAAATGTTTGAATGTATTGTCTGTCCCAATACGGGCCATGGGTGATGTCTGCATGCTGCGCGGTCTAGGGAAATTTTCTCGCCGAGTGGACCAGCCTCTTTGAATATTGACAGAGAGGAGCTAGAGAGTTAGACAATTTTGTCTTACCATTCGCCTGGATCATAAATATTCTATAACCACTGGTACTGGACACGGATGCCTATCATAGTATTTGAGCTATTCGATCAGAACTACGGAAGCGCTGATAGGAGTGGGGAATTAACGCATGGAACATGGCAGAGCGATCTTCACCACAATTTGTAACAAACTGAACTGCGCATACAGATATTCCAAAAGCTTTCGACAAAATACATCATATATAAACCGGTACACAAACTATCCATTTACGGTTTTCCATATCAAATGTTGGAACTCATCACCTCCCGTCGCTCAAATGGAAAAGAATATTTAGTGTTTTATTGTCGTTTCAGAGTACCTCAAGGTTACTTTATCATTTTCGCTGTTTATCATTGTTCTGCCTAAATCAATTATATATTCGAAATGCCTCCCTTATGCTGATGATTTAAATATATGTAAAGCGATTATTGCTGTAGGTGATATTGAAAATTTGCAAGCAGATATTCATAAGGTATTCAAGTGGAGTTTAGATGATGGACTTCCTTTCAATATTGAGAAATGCTGTTTTGACCTGTACTTGTAGTAAATGGAGTTTTGAAGCTTTGTACACGATGCATAATAGCCCGTTACACACAATACTCTGTAGGTAATTTATTGACATATTATATATGACTTGGCTCAGGACATGAAGCCTGCTGCTATGCCAGATCAATTTGTACGTGCTGCATTGTACAAGCTACAGTGGTTTACGGTTCCTAATTAAGTATAATTAGCTATGAAAATAAAATTAAATAATATTTAAAACGAAAGATAAACTTCTGATAGTTTTTGCAAGGAAACATTACTTTATACTAATTTATTGAGTTTATGCACAATTCGCATCTCTTTTTAAATGCTTTTCGACTATGTGTGTCTGTAATTATAGCCACTGGGCGAGTTGGCCGTGCGGTTAGGTGCGCGCGGCTGTGAGATATCCGGGAGATAGTGGGTTCGAATCCCGTTGTCGGCAGCCCTGAAGATGGTTTTCCGTAGTTTCCCATTTTCACACCAGGCAAATACTGGGGCTGTACCTTAATTAGGCCTAAGACCACGGCTGCTTCCTTCCCACTCCCAGGCCTTTCCTATCCCATCCCATCGTCGCCATAAGACCTATCTGTGTCAGTGCGACGTAAAGCAACTAGCAAAAATATATATATAGCCGGGAGGGAATTCTAGGGGCGTTTGGTTGCAAGTATGAATGAATTGCCGTACCTTGTCCTGCTGTAAATTGGGACTTTGCAGCAATATTGTTTGGGGATGACAAGTATTTAAGATCCGTTCTCAGATAACTTGGTGTGCCTCTACGGGAAATGTTGTGGACAAGCTAGACTGAGTGAAGATTTCTTCTCTCTGCCAAACATAACCGCGACAGTTGTTCAAGATAGGATGATATATGGCAATAACTGAGCATGTTTAATATAAAACGGATGCAGTATTATAAGCTCGCTGAAGTTAGCGCTAAATATGGTGTTTGGCTTGTTGTATATTAC